>NC_079170.1:83081533-83089033 GCF_947568905.1 Ostrea edulis
GTAGCGTCGCAGCTCGAGCTGTAATGTATTTCCAATGCTGAAAGTAATTTATTTCTTACATATATTTTCATGGTTGAAAGTGCATTATATATTTTCATTTGGTTTCCAATCGAAACTTACAAGAAATGTAAAGATAACGAACAGTGATCAATCTCTTAAATCCCATAAGCAATACAAAGTAGATAGTTGGACAAAAAAAACCTCCTTGACACAACAGAGGTGGGATCAGGTGCCTAGGAGGAGTAGGGATCCCCTGTGGACCGGTCACACATACAACAACATACAAGGATCATGATAATGCATTCTAAAATCCTGGTGTTCGTATCGAAATCGCTTTCTATTTTGTACTTTGATAGTGTAATGATGAAATAGTTAACTGCACAATACGTTATTCGTATAACGTGAGTGTGACCAGTCAACAGGGGATGCTTACTCCTCCTAGACACATGATCCCACCTCTAGTACGTTTAAAGACTCATGTTTGTCCTACTCTTAATTTTGTATCATATATGGCATTTATGAGATTGATCGACGTTTATCCTCTCTGCTTCATACAAGTTTAAATTATACGGTACTGTCTATAATAAGTATGCACATCCAAAACATATATAAACAAAACATGAAAATATCACAGATAATCTATATACAGGTAAGTGCTACCTCAAACGAGACAATACCACTGATGATTCATGTTTCAATTTCAGTTACTGGCGGTTCTTGGGCAGGATATGTCAAAGAATGGACCGATTTTGAGGAAAAAAATCCCTCTTACCCTCTCTTAAATCTCTGCTACGAAGACATGAAAAAGGTAACAAAACACAATCCATGCAATCACAATTAGCGCGGTATTTTAGTGTAGGCAGACACGAGGCTTTCCCTAGATTTACATGTACTTAGGAGCGGTAGGCTATGTTGTCCTACACAATAAATGAACTTCCTTCTTTTAACATGTGTGATAATATTTACCTAGAAATTATGAAAACTTTGATAGTTCATAAATGTGCGTATTCTTTGGAATTGACTGTCTCTCATTTCAGGACCTTAAAACACACGTAAAAAAGATTGCCGACTTCCTGAAACTAGACACAAGTGACGAACTGATCAGTGAAATTGCGAATAAGTGTGAGTTTAAGGCAATGTCGGCTTATAAGAACAGCAACATCCCCGCGGCTATGAGCAGGGTGACTGATGTAAAAGACAAACATATAATGTACAGAAAAGGTAAAGTGATTTCTGAAGATCTCTTTGTATTAAAAGAATCATTCCTTCATTTTCTGTCATAAAACATTTAACTAACTGTAGCTTTTTATATTTTCAGTATTCTTTCTGTACTATTTTTATGTTTACACGTACAGGATGCTATTTCAGCTGATTGTAATTCGCGTATTAAAGCAATACAAGATGTAACTGACGATATTTTTTCAACTATTCAATTATGCACCACATAACACCTACCGGTATAACTAATATAATCCCAAAGATCTGAAGAAAAATTCAGCAAAATAAACAAGGGAATATTGTTTGAGAGCACACCTACAATGAGCGTTTCGTATAAACCGCCATTGTGTCGTATACACGGACATGGGAACGATGATTGCCGAATATAATCGGGTTGCTTTGACCGAGGCCTTATACATAGACGGAAACTGACGCGAGTAACTACACGTGTAAGAATTAGGTACAGTTTCTAAAGTCATCTGGCCCAAAATATCGATGATTTCACTTGGAGCTCAAACTCTGGCATTCAAATAAGGAATAGATTAGCAAAACCAAAACCCGCTCAGTTTGATCAGCAAAATGATTTGTGTCATATGACGAGAGCTTAATGTTGGCATAAAATTGCAAAATTGCCATTTTCAACGAAAATATCCACAAATTCAGGTGGTTTTCCTTTCAGAAAACATACAGCGCATACGTCGAGCAAATTCATATTCAAGCATGTTTTTCATCTTATAATAATACACAATATAAATCATTTTCATTTTGCTCGACAAATGCGCACATCTTTTCCTGAGCAATAATATGTATTACATTTGACAGTTTTCAGGCTTATTTTGAAAAAAGGCGGGAAATGTCTTATTCATGATGTCATAATGCTATTCAATTAGGAATATCATTCTGATTTTGTTGACATAGTATACCTGGCATACATTCTACTTTCTTAAAACGCTGATTAAGGTTAATTCCAGACACGTTTTATTAAGGTAAAATTTTCGGGGCTTTTTATGTATACAATCGTACCCTGTTCTTTGTTTTAAAATATTACGTTGTTTCAGGAATAACTCGAAATACTATATAAATGTAAAAAGGTAATAATTACGCAAATGTGCCACTCAAATGAAATTTTGATTGTGAATTTTCTATAAAATTGGCATGTTAAACTGTTTACAAATCTAACACGTGCTCAGTGCCTCTCTTTCGATTTTTCCGAACTGTTGACCTCCAAGGTCAATGCACAACTGTTGACCCCCAAGGTCAATGCACGTTGGAGATTACGAGCAGGAATTACTGACAGGATGATAATGATTCATGAATTCACATTTTTTGCTAATTTGACGGGTTTACTGCTTCATATTCACTCTGATTCTAGTAAGTGATAAATATTCAATCACAAATATGTTGACTATTTGTTCTTTTATTTTTCAATTTATTTACCGTCAGTTACAGCTTGTATTGTTTTAAACATTAATTTGATTAATGTGTAGACTGGTTTGGTAACTTTCGTCTTCAAATGTGTTTGAATCTTTCGAAAAATTTATATCAATCAGATAACAATCATTAACATATACCTTTTTCGAAGGTTTAGTTAAAGTCAATTAGATATTTTACCCGGCTTTGTGTATTAAGATGTCTACCCTAGCCAACCCCTCGCGTGCATATCATCCTTGAAATCAAATTCCAACGGGTTGTAATTTTTGGGAGTAATCTAAGTCTATATAACTGCTAATCTTATATTCATTACTGATTATGTAGGAAATTAAAAACAAATATATATATACATGTACCTAAATTAAATCATTCTGTAAATCTTGAAAAAGTATTGATGGTTTTCTGATGAAGTAGATACCGTAGTGCAATATAGTATATACCTTCGTAGTGCAATATAGTATGTGCCTTCGTTAACGAACCGGTTGATTTGATGCTCAATCCTCCTAGACACCTGATTCCATCTCGTGTTGGATGTGATTTCGTATCCTTTATAGCATTATAAATTGACATCACTACTGTTACACAACCACATTTAGATATGGGCGAATCCAGAATGTTCGATCCCATAAAAGTTTATCGTCACCTTTTTATATTTAAGATTGAACAGTCATGCAAATCTTGAACAATGTACCCTGTATTCTGATAAAAATAAATATCTTACTACGATACAATAAAAAAATGGTTATCAACGAATTTAATGTACTCGAAAATAACTCTAATTCGCAACGACTTTATTTAGCCATTTAGTAGTGATGAACTTGTTCGCGAGATTATTTCAAATAAATACAAGCTATGTTAAAGAATAGATTCACTGCGATAGATTTTCGCGAAGAAAAAGTTCCCACAAACCTCCTAAAAATTGTTGCAAGCGAATAAAAGTCGGTTTACGGTGCATTGTATAATGAAGTCCTTTATTGAAGTCCTTTAACACCATTTGTGTGATTACAGGAGAAGCTGGAGATTGGAAGAATTGGCTGAAGGTTGCTCAAAGTGAGGCAATGGATGCAGCGATTGAGTCCGCAAAGATCCCCCTGGAAATCAAGTACACCTAAAGAACTATCACAGTAAGATGTTGGATGAAGACACAATCAAATACATTTAGAGAACAGTGAGACATTGCATGGACTTAAGACAGGAAGAGATAGAGGGAAGAGTGATGTGAATCAACAATTAGCATAATGTCTTACAATTACATGTACCATAGAGATAAGAGGAACACACGTGACATTTATCATTTTCCATGGTTTGAAATGTATCTTTATTTTTGTATGGTATAATTTCATTGTAACGTTTAAGTCAGGTTATTAATAGAAGGGATCCTTTGTTTGGTGCTAGAATTCAATGTAAATTTTCTAAATGTATTGTGCAATATATCCCAACTCAAGTACTTGTTGATTGGTTTACATAGATATAGTTATTGATAATACATGTATATTTCAATAAACATTTTTTAAAATAATATAATACTGTATTTTGTTATGAAATCAATTCCTTTTTCAGACCGTACAGTAAAACATGGTCACAGTGAAATGATGTTCATTCTCTGTACTATTGTAACATGGCGTTAACTTAGTGGATATACCAAATTACGTTTATAAAGAATCAAAATTGTTTTGCCCTACAATGAAGCACTTCGCTAAAAACGTGTTTTACCATATTTTGAATATATGGCGTTACTATTGCTACAGTAAAACTTATTGATGGTAACTGTATCTAGGAGGAAATTACTTCTTGTTCCATTTTAACATGTTTTCTTTTTATCGGATATGGGCGAATTTAAAACTGAACAAATATAAAGTAGCAAACAAAAATCCCACGTTGAACTCATTCAAAATGGGCGAAGTCAGTTTCCTATGTACCTAAGTGAAAATAAAACCAATTCCCTCCCCTTCATATATGTTGGACAATAACCTTTTTTTTTTTTTGATCAGGGTTGTTGGTAATTCAATCAGTTATACATGTTCGTTTCCTCGAGAGTGTGAAATAAAAGGCGGAGATAACGAATGGTGATCAATCTCATAATCTATAAACAATACAAAATAGAGAGTTGGGCAAACACGGACCCCTGGATATACTAGAGGCTAGATCATGTGCTCAGGAGGAGCATGTGATCAGGTAAACAGAGTTATCGGTAGTCAAATTTAGTGTGCCAAAAACGTCCTAACAAATCGGTATGAAACACGTCAGACAGCATTTGACGCAATGATAGCTTGTATTGACAAACTATATCTTTTAACGACCATAGAATTTGCGAAATGCTGACTTTAAACGAAACTGTTGAAACCCCTGCATCATCAACCTGTTTTTCAGTAGCCTGCATCCATTTAAAAATTGATAATACACAGAACAAGCTCTTGCGTATCGAATCAGTTGAGAGATGTAAACACCATATGCAGGTGATAATGGAATATTGCTACATAAATATGGAAGTTAACGATGGAGAAGCTGTAATCATTCAGTTTGCCATAAACTTGATATCTATTTTCACTAAAATATATAAGTATGAAGCAGAAGTGGACAACTCTGTGATGTCTTTTATTTTGAGATCACAGGAATATATCGAATCGACATATGAATGAAAACTATTATTGTTAAATAATATGTCGTCGATATATCTAAATGCCGAATTGAAGGCCACAGCAAGAGAATTTGTCTTCTCACGTAGAAGTTTTTGAATAAATTCTGCTTCATAAGAATATACAAATAAAGGATCAGAATTGTTGCGTTCGAATTGGACTTCGAAAGTCTTAAAAGTTTGGAAAGAAACACTGTATATATACTTATCATGGTGCATATTATATGATTGTTACGTGGGTGAATTTTAGGTATTGTTAATTAAAATCAGAAGCTTCTCTCCTCTTTATCACGATACTCAGTTTGTGTATTTGATGTCCAGAAATTAGAAGACCATTAAAGAATTGAACTCAGCAGTAGGAACCTTTATCATGGACCAATTTTTCCCGCTATTTCTCTAACACGTTGAACAACCGTCTATGTGTTTAAATGTCCTCTTTCTAAATCGTCAATGTCACTTGTAGAACAACTGTTTAGGAACCCTTTTTCTATGTTCTACATATTATATCAGGATTGCATTGGTGTCATTCTAGATTGAACACAAGATTCCATGGTGTTCCTCCCCGCCGTATCCTCGTGTAGACGTGACATTTTCTTCCTGCTCCGTAGTGTACTTTTACACTATACACATCGAGCATGTCATGAAAAGTTACGACAGATGGTTTTGGAATTTGCAGAATTGCGTTATAATGAATATCTTTTAGGTACTATCGTAAATGACAATTTCTCTCGCAACTCCAAAAATAGCGGAATATCAATCATTAACTTTTGAATCTTTAGATCTAAAAAAAGATTAATAAATTCAACGTTGTACGCCATATGGGCACACTGTACACCATACAAAACCTCACAATATCTGTATTCTTTATTCGTTTTTGTCAGCCATATCTAAGATCGACGGTTAAACCATGGTGAACAAATAATAAAATATCATACGATATGCGTTTTAAATATGTAGAAAGTACAGGTGCTAAGTGCATCTAAGCTGCGAACTATTTGCACAGACTAAGTACATAGATACTCAAAAATAAAGAACATTGAACTTTTAATCCAAGTTGCTAAATGCACCTCTGGTGGTAATAAGATATATTACTGTTGTACTGGTTAGAACAGATGCTAAAATTAATGCCTTTTTTCTTTCTTCCTTATTCCTTTCTTAGGTGTTCTATTTCCTGTTAATTCAATAAATCAAAATCCACATATTGATTTCTTATTTTTGCTGTGCAATCGAAAACAAAAAACAGTATACGGCGGATCAAAGATATAGTCAATATTTTTTTTATTAAACAAATTTGAAATATCCCGTTATAATACCATTAAGTCTTTAATATTAAAGATATTTTTGACAAAATGTAACCAATTCAAAGAAATGATTTAAAAATTAGATTTTGTGAGAAAAAAAAATCAGTGTTTGTTTGTGCTTATGAAGTATTTATTTTAATGTAGAAAATTCTGCAAATATGGAAACCAGATTGAAATGTGTTAATGTCTACGGTACAGAGAGAGAGAGAGAGAGAGAGAGAGAGAGAGAGAGAGAGAGAGAGAGAGAGAGAGAGAGAGAGAGAGAGAGATATTTCGTTTTGAATATTTACAGTTTGGGTTTTGAATTAAAAACACTCATATTTCATTGAACTCTCTCTCTCTCTCTCTCTCTCTCTCTCTCTCTCTCTCTCAAATTGAAAGATTATGTTCTTGTACTTCTCTACTCGTGTATATTCGTCAGGTGTATCCGCATATTATATATGCATCAATTCAAACATACGTGCATCGGAAACAATCAGCTTGTTTCGATCACGGTTAACCATTTGCAAATTCAAAATTAAGGGATGACGTAACTAACGTAGTTCACGAATTAATAATAGGGAAGGTGCCCACGCCATAGATCGATGGAAGATATGCATTTGCATCCCTGCACACGCCTGTATAACGCAGACAACAGTATTCAATATTCAGGAAGGCAGCATTTTGAAACTGAAACAGATACGACAAACTGGTCCCATAACACTAGATTTTTTCTCGCACTATTAGATCAATATAGAATATCTAAATCTTGCTTTCAGATCTATCAAAATGCACAGACGAGGAGAACCTTTAAGGGAAATTTTTAAAAAAACGCATATTATAAAAGCAATATTTGATTCCTTCCAATTACTGTGATATATAGGGTTTGCTCTTTGTCCTGGACAATTACGGTTAACACATCATATACAGAGATCG
>NC_079170.1:83091533-83134033 GCF_947568905.1 Ostrea edulis
ATTATAGCAGCAGCAGCAGTCGCAGTAGTAATAGTAGTAACAGTAATAGTAGTAATAATAATAATAATAATAATAATAGTAGTAATAACAATAAGGATAATAGTAGTAGTAACAGTAGTAGTAGTAGTGGTAGTGGTAGTTGTAGTAGTGGTAGTAGTAGTAGTAGTAGTAGTGGCAGTCCTAGTACTAGTCCTAGTAGTAGTATTAGTTAAAGTAGTAGTAGTAGTAACAGCAGTATGAAAGTAGTAGTAATAACAGTAAAAGTAGTAGTAGTAGTAGTATTATTTGTAGTAGTAGTAACAGTAGTAGTGGTAGTAGTAGTGGTAACAGTAGTAGTAGTAGTAGCAACAGTAGCAGTAGTAGTAGTGATAGTAGTAGTCGTAGTAGTAGTAACAGTGGTAGTAGTAATAGTAGTGGTAATTGTAGTAGTTGTTGTAACAGTAGCAGTAGTTGTAGTATTAACAGTAGTTGTAGTAGTAGTAGTAGTGGTAGTAGTAGTAGTAATAGTAGTAGTAATAGTAGTAGTAGTAGTAGTAGTAGTTGTAATAGTATTAGTGGTAGTAACAGTAGTAGTAGTAGTAGTAGTAGTAGTAGTAGTAGTAGTAGTAGTAGTAGCAGTAGTAGTAGTAGTAGTAGTAACAGTAGTAGTAGTAGTAGTAGTAGTAGTAGTAGTAGTAGTAGTAGTAGTAGTAGCACATTACCTATAACGATAAGTAGAATTTAAGCATATATAACGACTGCACTCCTATGTAAATGTTCGTATCAATGTGAATAAACAATGCATTCATAGCCTCTATGCAACCGCACGTTCATCTATAGACAGGTCTACTGCACAGAGGAAAACTATAAGGTAAGGGGTTTTCTATGATATACAACTGATTGTTCCATTTCTATCATCAATCTTAACCCATGTTAATGCAGATTTCACCCAACTTACCTCATCCATATAGTTCTAATCAGCCCTCATCCATGCATAATTTAACCACACTCGTGTATATTCGAATTTACCCGTGTAGAATCAATCTCGTCCATGCAGAAGCAAACTCATCTGTGTAAAACCAAACGCACCCGTGTAATATCAAACTCGCACGTGTAGAATCAAACTCATCCGTATAATATTAAACTCACCCGTGTATAATCAAGCTCATCCGTGTAGAACCAAACTTATATGTGCAGAATTAGACTTCAACCTTGTCGAATTAGATCTCATTCATGTAGAATCGGACCTCCTCCATATATTATCAGCCTCATCCGTGTAGAATCAAATTCACCCGTGTAGAATCAAATTCAACCGTGTAGAATCAAATTCACCTGTGTAGAATCTAATTCGCCCGTGTAGAATCAAATTCACCCATGTAGAATCAAACCCAACCGTGTAGAATCAAACTCACCCGTGTAGAATCAAACTCACCTGTGTAGAATCAAACGATCCGTGTAAAATTATAGTGACTGAGAGTATATATCTGGAATTAAACTCAACCGTGTTGGCTCAGATTTTACTGATGTAAAATTAGACTTTATCTCAAACGGGATGACTCCATCTTCTCCATCGTCAACATTCTAGATCTGTGAAGTAATCTTTCATTATCAACTGGATGTTGTACTTATGTCTCTATACTGATTCGAAACACAGAAACATACTCTGTATATGAATACGTTTTAAAACGAGGCGGAATACTGACAACATTTCGTATATTACGAGATATGGTCTTATATTGGCGTTATTTGCAAATAAAACCTCTCATTAGGTCAAATACTGTAAAGCCACTTTTATTCACTGCTACTTTATTTCGTGATTCATTTCTGTTAAACTGATTCACGGGGAGTAAATTTCGAGATCAAGCCTTTTTCGAGCCTATGACAGACAGTCAAGGACTGGTTCGCGACGAGAAATATTCACGACGATGCGTTTGTCGTGAATCTCGCGAACTTTTCTCGCACACAAATAAAAGTTGGTTTACACCTGATACCACCTCTGTTATATACAGGGATCCTATATTTATACTTGTATTAATTATATGATTGATGGAACAACGAATACAAAACTGGAACTGTACTTTCGGGAATAAAATCCCCCGCGGGGCACATTATATAATGGATAAACCATACTTCCTCAGATCAAATCAGAAGTTGTATAATCAAAATGAGTTTACGTATTTTCAGTAAAAAAAACATCCTTGCTGTGACCATCAATGCGACATTTAGATACATTGATGACGTTTTATCTATCAACAATCACAATTTTCATTCATAATGTCGATTCGATATATCGCTGTGAATTCAAAAGAAAAGACACGACAGAGTCGTCCACTCCTGCTTCATACTTAGATAATTTATTGAAAATAGATATTAACAGCAAACTAACAACTCAACTTTATGAAAAACGGGATTATTTAAGCTTCTCCATCGTCAACTTCCCATATTTATGTAGCAATATTGCAGTATCACCCGTATATGGTGTTTATATCTCTCAACTGATTCGATACGCAGAGCTTGTTCTGAATATGATCAGTTTTTAAATGGAGGTAGGCTACTGACAAACAAATTGATGGTACAAGGGTTTCAACAGTCTCGTTTACAATCTGCATTTTGCAACTTCCATCGTCGTTATAACAATCTAGTTTGCAATACAACCTGTCATTGGGATCAAATGTTGTCTCACGTTCTTAACACCCATATTTTAACCACATATCACGCCGTTTAACGGATCACAATATAGGGCTCATGGCGGGTATGACCGGTCTAAAGGGGATGCTAACTCTTCCTAGGGACCTGACCCACCCCTGGTATATCGAGGGGTCCGTATTTGCCCGACTCTCTATTTTGTATTGCTTATAGTACTTATGAAATTGATCACTGTTCGTTATCTTCACCTTTCATGAACTAGTTTCTTGGAGCATGCACGGAAAAAATAGTGTCTACAGAAGGAAGGACAGACATACAAACGGACATGCTGATTCCAATACATCCCCCAGCATCGTTTGCGTGAGTATGATATAGAGTTGGGCAAACACGTACCCCTGGACATACCATAGGAGGGATCAGGTGCCAAGGAGGAGTAAACATCTTCTGTCGACCGGTCATATCCGCTGTGATCAAGTGTATATTCAAGTATGTAAAAGATCATTTCTATTTTTAAGATGAGTAGGAAAGATATCAAAGATCCCAGCGGCAAGGTGGTCATGCAGGTTGTGGAATATGATGGATTTATGTTTCATGTCAGCACCATGGGGCACATAATGGAACAACTAAAACAGTTAAAGGATATGTCATTCAGGGACAGCGATGTGTGTGTGATTTCATACCCCAAATCTGGTTGGTGACTTACTACTAATATTTTTGCATTTACAGTGCATGTTAGGCATGGGCTGAATGTTTATTACAATGTAACGAGTCCAAACAATAAATGATAAGGTTGAATTATTGAATGTCAACTATCTAGAGAACTGTATTAATTTCTAGCTAACGTTACAACCGAGTTGTTATAACTTTATCAGTATAAAATTTACATAAATCATTTAGAAATAATATCTAACAATGACTAAGTACACATGATTAATTAAATGTGGATCGTGTGTACTTACTCATCGTATATATATTTTTTCGGCGTTCTAATTTTTCTTTACTATACTATTACTTGTGTGGATATATATATATATATATATATATATATATATATATATATATATATATATATAATGTGACCCCTTCTACCTGTTTGAGAAGATATTGATTACAAAAATCATCATTTATATTTGGGGCATTTTTCAATGCTGAAATTTGATCCCACCACTTGTCCTAAAGAAGAATTGTACATAAAACATATTGTACATTCCGGATCATTTTTAATGTTGAAATCTGGCGTTACCAGAAATCATTACTATGTTTACCTGATCAAGATACAGAAGTCACGGTGGGTGTGACTGGTCAACAGTGGAAGCTTACGCCTTTTACACACCTGATCCCACTTTTAATGAGTCCAAGTGTCCGTGTTTTCCCTACTCTCAATTATGTATTCTTAATATGAGTTATGAGATTGATCCCTCTTCGTTATCTGTATCACCTTTTCGCTATGTTAAATTTACAAACAGAAAATTTCGTCCCTTGCAGAAAACACATTCAGCGTAAACTGGTGACTACGTGGATATTTCAGCATCAGGTATACTCAATTTATCAATAGAATCAGGCATGTATTGATATCTAGAAAATCTGTTTCATCTCTGTAGGTACGCATTGGTGCTGTGAAGTGGTGCGCATGTTGAGGAATAACTCCTCTGAGTACCACGACATGCTACACCCTCTTATAGAAGTGTTCCCCGTAGAGAAACTTAAGCAGATGTCCGATGGTGTTTTTGTGTCCCATTTGGCGCCCCAACACATGCCGAAGGATTTCATGGAAAGGAAATGTAAAATAATCAACATCTACCGAAATCCAAAAGATGTAACCGTATCATATTTCAATTACGTCAAGAAAACAAAATATGGGGAGTTGATGAAGGACATGGAATTTGACGTCTTCAACCTGTTTTGGACAGGACAACGTAGGGTTTATTTTACATTAAATCTTTCATTGTTGAAAGTCCATTGGGAACTTCATTTTGCCTCCCGCTTTGAAACTTATAAGGATCGTGGAAATGTAATGAGAAACTTATTCCTAGTTTTTTGTAACTAAGACGATTTTCTACTTTGCTCTGTAATGTATACATTTCAGTTCGTAGTTGTCCCTGGACAAAATATATCAAAGAATGGACAAATTATAAAGAGGAGAATCCATCCCACCCTCTCTTAAATCTCTGCTACGAAGACATGAAAAAGGTAACAACTTATTATCCTTACAATCACAATTGAGATGTCTTTCTCGCGTATGCATACACGTGACTTTTTATTCATATCTGATACAGAATTTTTCCAAACGGCATGCCATGTATTCGTATAGAATAGGTGAACTTCCTCCTTTTAACAAAATAAAAGATATCAAAAGAAGTTATGACAAATTTGATAATTCATAATTGTTAATCATCCTCGTTTAAATTGACTCTCATTTTTAGGACCTTAAAACACACGTTAAAAAGATTGCTGACTTCCTGGAACTACACGCAAGCGACGAACTCGTCACTGAAATTGCAAATGCGTGTGAATTTAAGGCAATGTCTGCTTATAAGAACAGCAACATCCCTGCGTTTATGAGCATTGTGACTGATGTCAAGGATGAAAACATATTCTATAGGAAAGGTAATCAATCTAAATGCTATTTGAACATCTGTCAGTTTTACAAAATATGTACTATCCATTTCATTGATAAAACAATCTGTTCTTCTTTGTTTTCTACTCGTTTCCTCTATTATATGTATGTGTATAATGCACAAATCCATCTGATTGTATTATGTAAGTTAAAACAGGGATTCATATGTCCTGTTATGTTGCATTTTTATAGTATTGTAAGATGGGTCACTGATTTATATCTTCATCGTTTCGCATTCAAAGTGAAAACATGAATGCAAATCCTGAATTTACGCATGATCGTCTGATAAAGTAAATATCAAAAACCATCATTAAGGGATTGAATTCATGTTGAAGTCATTTAACACCATTTGTGTGGTTACAGGTGAAGCAGGGGATTGGAAGAATTGGTTGAAGGTTGCCCAGAGTGAGGCAGTGGATGCAGCGGTTGAGGCCGCAAAGATTCCTCTGGACATCAAGTACACCTAGAGAAAAATCAGACATTTCTAATAGGGAAAAGGAGAGAAAAAAGACTAGAACTTTAGTACACATGGAAGGTGTGTCAAGAAAAACATAATACGGAACTATACAATTGTCAAACTGCTTTAACATTATATGTAATCGGGCATTTTCAATCTAATCCAGAAGGAAGTGGAACACAAGTGTTATATATTATTTCGTTTGAAATATATCTTATTGCTGTACTGTTATATTTCAATGTAACTTTTAAGTCGGGCTATTGATATAAGGAGCCATCTTGCTTGGAAATACACTTCAAATGTATCTTTTTGCATTTCATTGTGAAGTATATCTAAACTGAAGCGTTTGTTGATATATTCGATATATTTCTCTTCCAAGGCATTGGCGATGCATGTATATTTGAATAATCAATGATATATTTTGTTATGAAATATTCTCAATACTTCGATGGATAATTCTCGAATCATCACCTCAATTCATCACCATTTACCTTATAACGTCGCATTTTTCCAAGAACGTTTTTCCTATTACTTAAAATTCTCGTTAAAACTTCAAATTCGTTATCGCCATTTGCCACGGCGTTTTTATTTCAAAAGTCTATTTCAAAGTGTTGATTATTTCCATAAACCGCCATGGATGCACGTGATCAGTGATGCGGATATTGGCCATTTGCGATCTCCGGCGTGCACCTGGATAGAAGGAACCCGGTGTTAAATAAACAAGATAATTACTTAATATGAATTGTAAGCTTGATTTTACGTCATAGAAAAACCTTTCAGTTTAGCCGCGGAAGAGGTCTCAGTTGAATTTCAAAAACTATAAGCAAATTATTGCATACAACGGAAACCATCTGAAATATCCGCAAGAAATTACCAATTATTTTACTGTTTTATGGGAAAAGTCCATAAAAAAAGAGGACAATGCGTGATGTTTTGGCTGCAAAAGATCAAATTTTCGTCGACCTTTGTCTAGGTAATGACTGCTCATCTGCCAGGAAACAGTCATGCGCTGCGCTAAATACCGACACTGAACATGGTTTTCAATGACTTGGAACCTATTGTGTATATGTCTCTTCTACTTGTATTGTTATAAAATGAAGTCTTATTATGGGTCAACTATTTCAATCATGTTAGAAAATTTGTAACAAAAAAAAACAACAACAGTGGTTACGAGGCATTTTTACATTAAGTTCGTATGAATAGCAAAAATTACTCTTACATATACAACAATAATATCTCTTTCCCAGGATGGCGGAAATTCAATTCATCGCCAAATTCGTTATAACGTAATAAATTCACAAGAACAAAAGGACTGTATTTTGATGTAATTTGAATATGTGGCGTCATCAGCGTTACAGAAGTCTTCTTGATAAATACTGTATACAGTAGGAATTTGCATTCCATTTCATTTTCAGCCATTTTGTCGTCATCAGAAATGGGTGAATTTAAAACTGGACGAGTATCAAGTAGCAAAAAAAAACAACGTTGGACCTATTAAAAAGTTCCTAATGGGGCTTACTCCTCCGAAAGATATGATACCACCTCTGTTATGTCGAAATATCCGTGTTTGCCTTACTCTTCAATTTGTTATGAGATTAATCACTGTTTGGTTTTTTTACCTTTTTATGAAAAAGTAAAGACAATGAACAGTGATCAATGAATATGTGAAGACAACGAAGAGAAATCAATCTCATAATTCCTATTGAAGTAGTTGGACCGTTAGTCACACATTGATGTTGACTTCGGATTACTTCACTTATATGGTCGAGCTCTATGGCTCATCGTCGCTCTTTACTTCAATTTTACACAATCATTAACACCTCAATCTCGATGATGATTGAGAGGAAAAGAAAACAACGTACAAACCTTATGTCAACCAGATAAAACGTAATCGGTCATATATGACCCAAAATTAGATACCGAAAGACTACACATATTTAATTTGTTTTAAAAGAAAATTTATCTTATCGAAACGAATTTTGGGAAATATATTAAGATGGCGACAACTGATATCGACGATGATAAAATATTTTTAAAAAACTGGGAGCTAAACGTAATCCGCAGCATAAACACAATTAACATGTGTGAACCTCTCTTGTTTCCTAATTGCGTTGCGAAGTAAAAAAAAAACAGACTGACACATTTAAAAAGATATATTTCAAACCGAATTCAATCTGACAATTTTAGAGTTTACCATATTGATAGTTATTTGTGCCATACGTTTTCCGTTTTAATTTTCAAAAGTTTTCCCTAAGAAAGCATTAGGAGTATGACATATAAAATGGTTCCCAGACGGAGAAATCATGCTTACAATACCCTGAATGCTTTTTATCTAAAGTTACCTTTGCCATGTACTACTTATTCAGTTTTCAAAATGTTGTCTTGCTATTAAGTTGATCTAATGGAGTCAAAGGTCATTACTTTTAAATACAAGAATATGAAATCAAAGAATGAAGTGGTAATTTACCACGACGTTCTCTGATTGTCTTCTAATCTTTTTTCTCACTATTAGATCAATATAGAACATCTAAATCTTGCTTTCAGATCTATCAAAATGTACAGATGAGGAGAACTTTTAACGGAAATTAAAAAAACACAACACCGCATATTATAAAAGCAATATTTGATTCCTTCGAAGCACTGTGTATATAGGGTTTGCTCTTCGTCCTGGACATTGACAGTTAATACATCATATGCAATGGGTCGAATGAATATGAGTTACTGTACCTATACTGGATTCCTAAACTACATAAAAATCCTTACAAACAAAATACATTGCTGGATCCAGTAAGTGATATACCAAGCCCCTATATTTGTTTCTCACGAAAATGTTAACAGCTGTGAAGGAGAATCTTCAAACTTACTGTGCGACTACATATGCCAGAAGTAGTGTTAATCAAATGTGGATTCTAAAAAATTCTAAAGAACTTTTAGTAAACTTGAAATCGCAGACTTTTTCCCAAATCAATAACATTAAAACCTATGACTTTTCAACACTATACACGACCATTCCTTACGATAAATTAAAGACTAGACTTTTTGACATCATAGACGGTTGCTTCTTCAACAAAAACGGAAAACGGAAATATTCATATCTAGTGATCAATCATTCGAAAACTTACTTTGTTAAACACCACCCTGATTCCACGCACAAGTACTCTGAAGTTGAAATAAAAAATATGCTAGAGTTCCTCATTGACAATATCTTCGTGGTCTTTGGTGATCAGGTCTTCCAACAGTCTGTTGGAATTCCCATGGGCACGAATTGTGCTCCTTTGTTAGCTGACCTGTTTTTATATTCATATGAAACAGAATTTATTCAAAAACTTCTACGTGAGAAGGAAAAATTTCTCGGTGTGGCCTTCAATTCAACTTTTAGATATATCTATGACGTTTTGTCTATTAACAATAATAGCTTTCATTCATATGTCGATTTCATATATCCCTGTGAGCTCGAAATAAAATACACCACAGAGTCCTCCACTTCTGCTTCATACTTAGATATTTTATTGAAAGTAGACATTAACAGCAAACTGACAACTCAACTGCGTGACAAACGGGATAATTGCAGCTTCTCCATCGTCAACTTCCCATATCTATGTAGCAATTTTCCATTATCACCTGCATATGGTGTTTATATATCTCAACTGATTCGATATGCAAGAGCTTGTTTTACGTATAGTCAGTTTTTAAATCGAGGTAAGCTACTGACAAACAAGTTGATGGTACAGGAATTTCAACAGTCTCGATTGAAGTCAGCATTTCGAAAATTCTATGGTCGTTATAACGATCTACTTCGTCAGTACAACCTCGCATTAGGTCAAATGCTGTTTGATGTGTTTCATACCGATTGTTAAGGCGTTCTTGGCACACTGATTTTGACTATGGATAACTCCGTTTACCTGACCAGGATATAGGGCTCACAGCGGGTGTGACCGGTCGACAGGGGATGCTTACTCCTCCTAGGAATCTGATCCCACCTCTGGTGTGTCCAGGGGTCTGTGTTTGCCCAACTATCTATTTTATATTGCTTATAGGAGTTTTGAGATTGCTCACTGTTCGTTATCTTCACCTTGCATACAGAGATCGCCACACTTCTAACAGTGGTAAACTACCTACATCGTTCACAGCGGTGTACGTCCCACAGTCAAACAAATTTGATGAAGATTGTTATAATAGATCCAACAATAAGTAGTAATAGTAGTAGTAGTAGTAGTAGTAGTAGTAGTAGTATAAGTAGTAATAGTAGTAGTAGTAGTAATAGTAGTAGAAGTAGTAGTAGTAGTAGTAGTAGTAGTAGTATAAGTAGTAATAGTAGTAGTAGTAGTAGTAGTATAAGTAGTAATAGTAGTAGTAGTAGTAATGATAATAATAAAAGTAGTAGTAAAAGTAGTAGTAGTAGTAGTAGTAACAGTAGTAGTAGTAGTAGCAGTAGTAATAGTAGTAGTAGTAATATTAGTAGTAGTAATAGTAATATTAGTAGTAATAACAGTAATAGTAGTAGTAGTAGTAGTAGTAGTAACAGCAATATTAGTTGTGGTAGTAATAGTAGTAGTAGTAGTAGTAGTAGTAGTAGTAGTAATAGTAATAGTAGCAGTAGCAGTAATAACTTTAATAGTAGTAGTAGTAGTAGTAACAGTAGTAGTAGTAGTAATAGTAGTAGTAGTAATATTAGTAGTAGGAATAGTAGTATTAGTAAGTAGTAGTAGTAGTAGTAGTATTAGTAGTAGTAGTAGTAATAGTAGTAGTAGTAATATTAGTAGTAGGAATAGTAGTATTAGTAAGTAGTAGTAGTAGTAGTAGTATTAGTAGTAGTAGTAGTAATAGTAGTAATACTTGTAGTAGTAATGGTAGTAGTAACAGTAATAGTAGTAGTAGTAGTAGTAGTAGTAGTAGTAGTAGTAGTAACAGCAGTAGTAGTAGTAGTAGTAATAGTAGTAGTAGTAGTAGTAGTAGTAGTAGTAGTAGTAGTAGTAGAAGTAGTACATTACCTATAACGATAAGTAGAATTTAAGCATATAAAACGACTGCAATCCTATGTAAATGTTTGTATCAATATGAAGAAACAGTGCATATATAGACTCTATGCAAACGCACGTTCATCTATTGGCAAGTCTACTGGGCAGAAGAAAAGTATAAGGTAAGGGGTTTTCTATCATATACAATTGATTGTTCCATTTCTATCATCAATCTTAACCCATGTTAATTGATGATTCACCCATGTAAAAACTTAGCTCATCCATGTAGTTCTAATCAGCCCTCATTCATGTATAACTTAACCGCACCCATGTAGATTCAAATTTACACGTGTAGTATCAATTTCACCCATGTAGATTCAAATTTACACATGTAGTATCAATTTCACCCATGTAGATTCAAATTTACACGTGTAGTATCAATTTCACCCATGTAGATTCAAATTTACACGTGTAGTATCAATTTCACCCATGTAGATTCAAATTTACACGTGTAGTATCAATTTCACCCATGTAGATTCAAATTTACACGTGTAGTATAAATTTCATCCATGTAGAGGTGCCTCCGTGGCGTAGTGGTTAGAGCATTGCGTTCAAAATCACACCGCCTCTCACCTCTCCTCGGCGCAGGTTCGAATCCCGCTCGTTCCGGTAAATGAGAAAGTTTCCCAATTTACTTTTGGAAGGTCGGTGGTCTCTTCCCAGGTACATTATATCTGGGTTCTCTCTTCCACCATATAACTGAAAAATTGTCTAGTGTGGCGGAAAACATCAATCAATCATCCATGTAGAACCAAACGCATCCATTAAACTCACCCGTGTAAAATCAAACTCATCTGTGTAATATTTATTATTATTTTATAAAGTGCACAGTTTTACACACAAAAATGCAATCAATGGTGCTGTACATGTAAATTAAATTAAAAGATACACAAGTTTAAAACATTCAAATTGACTAATTGTCAACATAGCAATGTCCATGAAGGAATAATAAGCTAGTTGAAAGCACTGATATGATAAAACGATTTAAGCTGGCGCTTGAAAATATTGCAATTGCTGATTGCTCTAATGTTTGTTGGAAGTTCATTCCACACGGTAGATGCCGATATGGCAAATGACCTTGAAGCAATTGTTTTGCGTTTGACGGCAGGGACATTTAGTGTTTAAGGGTCATTATTTGGGGAGCTAATGTTTTATGGTGATGTTCAAATGCTCAGCATTTATCTTAAGTATGCTGGGCTTTCGCTATCATTGAGACGTTTAAAAACAACACATGCAACTTTAAACTTGATCCGAAAATGCACAGGTAAGTAGTGTAAATGCTTTAAAGCCTCTGTAGAACTATGTGCCGACTTCCACTTTAGCACAAGTTTTGCCGCACGATTTTGTAATTACTGCAGCCTTTTGATGGTACATTTGGGCAACCCGTATAGTATACTGTTGGCATAATCCAAATGCCTAGTAACTAACGATTGTACTAACTGCTTGCGTAATTGATTCAAGAAAATTGTTTTACATCTTTCACTTACAAATTTCTTAAAGGTTAGATGTTTATCTAAATAGCATCCTAAATACTTGATGCACGAAGATGTATTTACATTTGCACTAATCACATTTATTGATTTGGAAGAAGACATTGATACCATTTGTTGACTCCCAGATATAACAAACTCCGTTATACTTGGGTTTAATTTAAGTCTTTTCAAATTCATCCAGTTGTTGATATCTACCAAACGGCCTCCAAATTTTTGATAGTACGCTTTTCATCATCAAAGGTCTTCGGATTGAAACTATCATATGAGGAGTGGTCATCGGCATAGCCAAGTAGTGAGACCCAGGAGTCTTTGATAAAATGTTGTAAAGTACTAGCATAAACGGTGTAAAGAACAGGCCCGCATATACTACCTTGTGGTACAGAAAATTCAAGGTTTCTTGGTTGAGATTTAGACGCATTAATATACTCTTCCGTCATTCTGGAGGAAAGATATGTTTTGAACCAATCCAATGCTGAATCGGACGCCCCGAAAGTAGCTGGTAACGCCTTGCCGTGTATACTATGATCAACCGTGTCGAAAGCAGCGGGAAGATCTAACGGAACTACCGCTGTGACCTGTTGCTTTTCCAATTTCCAAAGAATATCAGATGAGAGTTTGAGAAGAGCTGTCTAGACACTAAAGCCCTTCTGTATGCACTTTGGTAATCTGGTAGAAGTTTGCGCAATTCAAGGCATTTCATAAACTGGTTTAGTGCGCACTTTTCGACAATTTTTAAAATATAACACAAAGTACTCACCGGATGATATTTTTTTAAATCGCCTCTAAAACATTTTTCTTCAGTAGTTGTCTTATGATTGCTGTTTTCTACTCATTTACAAAAACATCAGATGTAAGATATTTGTTGACTATGGCGATTATTGCTAGCAATAACACCTCAGAACACTGTTTTATCAATGAACTAAGTTCGTTTGGTATCGTATTTGGCCCCCTGAATTATTCAAAAATGAAGTACATGTTGAATCAAACTTCTACATTACAAAATACTGACGGAGATACACTTGTCTCAAAAATAAAACGAAACTTTGAAAATGTGTCACATTTCTACTACATTGACGTAGCCAAAATACGTATGGAACACAAATTTCCGGAAAATTTCATAGAATTTAACCACTTTTAAAGATATTTGAATAGGTCCGCATAATATCACCACTTTAAAATTTTCACACATAAAACATTTATGTGTAAGCACTTCACATACAAAAAATTACGATGGTGATATTGTGCGGACCATACTTATTTCTTATTTTATGTTCATATTTTTAGCGTTTTTACAGCATGGAAATACACGTCATGTTTATGGATGTTGTTATATATGTGTTGTTACATAAGTTTACCTATATTTTGATTACAAAAGAAAATACTCGTCTAACACCGCATCAAATGATAAAATTCCTAACATCAATCTAAAGGGGCAATGTCACGATACGATATTTACATACCTTCCCTTGTGTTGTGTATTATATTAATCATGCCATCTTACTTCCGTCCCTGTAACTAAGCGACATGTACACTGGTTTGGAATACTTTGATATCAATTACTTTTAATCAATGGAAATTGCATTATATGAAACATTTTGCCGAATACAAAATGCTACGATTTCTTATTAATCTATATAGCTAAATGCATGGCAGAGCACGAGGCCGATTTATACATGTATTTCGGTATATAGACGTCACTTCTCAAAA
This sequence comes from Ostrea edulis, assembly GCF_947568905.1. Classification (NCBI taxonomy): domain Eukaryota; kingdom Metazoa; phylum Mollusca; class Bivalvia; order Ostreida; family Ostreidae; genus Ostrea; species Ostrea edulis. The sequence goes on from NC_079170.1 coordinate 83,105,451, forward strand.
GTGATAGACGTCACTTAATTCTCAAAAGTGACGTCACAATGGGTTGATAGATCATTTGAGCCGTTCCAAGCAAAAAAAAAACCCTTATGTGATTTTTTTTCGAAAATTATTTTTTGATGTTAAATGAATGTATACACCATGGGCATCATTCCCTAAACATATTAAAGATATATTCAGTGTCGTCTATATTTTACAGATAATCAAATACAGTAACTATATCTGAGCAATGACGTCGTTTTATTGCTTTGACGTCGTTTTATTGCTTTGACGTTAAGTCACTTTTGAGAAGCAGAGTGGGTGTTGTCCTCATCGTTTGTCTTTACAAAGGTTTAACAAAATATAGGACTACCTTCAGATTCACCTGATGATTAGGGCATTTCTTTTATTAATTGTTTGTTTGCTTGGTTATGGATATACGTGGTTAAAATATTCATAATTCATTCGAGACCATTTGGCTGAAATTACGCACCGGATGATATACACGAGTACAACTACGTATATGGAAAATCTCAAGATGTTTAAGTAGTATTCGTGTGTATCCAGTGGCAAGTTTAAGAAGGGGGGCAGCCAGCGACACACCCCCCCCCCCAATAAATTTTCAAATTTAAGGTAAATTGTGGTATCTGGTTTAGAAAAATGTACTAAACAATAAAAGAAGGGGGTGGGGTGGATTTGGGTTGACACACATCATATGTATTTTCATTAAATATAATATTGATTAAACTTTACGTTTTCCCTAACTTCTAGTTCTTCATTCCAGGGGGTAAGTGGGGTTGCTCCCTTCTATACATGAATTCAATTCATAATTTCTATTAGTACTACTTCGAAACTGCATTCTTACCATTCACTATTACTTTTTAAAAAATGGCCTGGGGAAGTCACCAAATATATCTTTACTACAAAAATATATATTGTTAAGAAAGCACCCCCCCCCCCCCCCCCCCCGCTATTCTATATGCCTGTCATGCATCGCTTTGTGTTATTCACGGATAAATATTATAAAGTTATTTTCTGTCATATACGTACATTCGTGACAAATTAATTTTGTATAAACGCACATGATCACTAATGAAATATTTTTCAAACAGCACATTCAAGTAGGCAGCATAAATGTTTACGTTTTGTGAAACGGTTGATTCATCAGGACATGGATTTCAACATCGTCAGAAACCCACGGTGGAGAGAGGAACGAAGCGTAATCAACCGTGGGTTTCCGACGATGGGATTTCAAGGTTTTATTTCATTCCCACAAGCATTCACTACTACCATAACGGGGAGGGAGGGTGCAGGGTAAATCAAAATCCATGTTAGAATTATGGAAACACTACATTGTCAAAATAAAGGGGGGGCAAGTTCTGTTGCTAAATTCCTGTAATATTTTTTTGTGGAATCTAATGTGGCAATATACTGGGCACTGGGATATGTGTTCTATGTCATGGTCCTTTTGAAAGATACATAATACCACTGGTTATTTTCATCATCAAAAAGTGGAACAGTTGTTCAAGTAGTACGCAGAGCACGATTTTCACGCACATGTAGACCTTTACAGTCTGCCCATCCATCCACCGTTGACATGGCATTTATATTGACGTGTGCAAAAGACACCGCATATCTAAAGCATGCGCGGATCTAAAGTGTTTCACCGGAACACCACCCCTGGAATATGAAGTTATTACATCCGTGCGCTAAGTAATGAGGACAGAACCAGATCACAATATTAATATCATGAAATCATCTGTACAAAACTAGAACATTGTTTAATATCCTTTCATTTTCAATTTACGTAATTACCGGTGATTAATTTTCTTTATAGTCATTTTTTATTATATATATATACTGCCGTAAAATGGCTGAAATAATGTCAATACGATGTAAAACATTAAAACAATTTATACTCTACATGTAGGATTCAAAGCATAGATTATAATTTAAACCTTTCACTTAAGTTAATGACAACAAACTGCTGGATAATACAAACCTTTGACTGACGGTATTATATATGGTAGTGAATTGTCATAAAAGAATTTACTTTTGTACAATTTAAACTGTCACTACTTCATTCATCATTAGAAACTGACCGAACAGGACTAAATCAGGCATGTAGCAAGAAGGGGGGGGGGGGGGGCTGCCTTAAGGTACGATCCTCTACCATGCGGACTTCGGACGCGGTATGAGACGATAATACTGATTTATAATTCAAACTGTTTCAATTGCGTAAATACCAATGCATTGAAAGATGTGTTGTATATAAAGAAGTATTTATGATATTTTTTTAAATAGATACAGGTGCATATGCTAAAATCTTGAATCTTAAAATCCCGCAAGATTATTTTTAGTTATATTCTTTTCGTTGTGATAGTATTGAATACGTGTGCTGTACATTCTCAATCCCAATGTCATGTGTGGGTTTTTTTTTATTCCAAAACATTTTAATATTTCTTCTCACATTACTTTGAATTAATTTCATGTTCTTTTCACTGTATCCAATGTGGCATCGTTTAGTATCTTCGCTGAGCTGAATACACCTTTAGTGTTCTTGGGGGGGGGGGGGGATCGAACATGGTGTGTATATAAACATAAGTATAGTTTCATGTACCCAATCACCATGCATACAACTGATATTCATTTAATTCATATTTAAACAATGCAATTTAATCCAAATGCAAAGACACAAACATGTGCTGAATGATAAAATTAATTGAATATGGGTTACTCTACAATTACTAAATACCGTTACACAAATCGTCATTCAAATCGTAGCACCCGTCACATTGAATCATTTACAATTCATGAAAACTTTCGGAGTGAGTCAATTAAACTTTTCAAATAATAATCACAGTACACTAATACGGCACGCTATGTAATAACGAGACGGTCCCGGAATCGGCCTAAAAAGGTACAGTCACCGCAATCGGTTGCAAAGTGTTGCACGAATGACGACGCTATGTACCAAAAATTATTGTTACACTGTGCATACCTTCGCCATTTATGCCACTGTATGTAACATACCCTCTCGTTATTACATACCGTGCCGTACCAGTGCACTTTTATTTTTGCCAACATAATAAGACATGTAGCCTTCTTGTTCATGACGTCGCATAACGTAACGTCAAAATGGCACAACGTTATCGTAAACTATACTGTATTAACGTATGTATTATATGACAATAAAGCTTCTTACGGACATATGATAGGCATTTTATAAAAACATATACCTTATTAAAGAACTTTGAGGGATATCTTTTAATTTGAACACGGGGCAGAATTTGGCCCCAAACGTACCGTATCGATTTTGATGGAATGGGTCAGTTGAGCAGGTTGTAGGCTTTGAGTTTCTGGTGACACTTAAAACATCTACATCAGACACTGATCATTTAACATCATTAAACTGGTATGTGCATTTGAATCCAATATTTGGATCAAATTGTTCGAAATCGTCTAAAGTTTTGCGAATATTTAAAAATGTATCCATAAAGAATCAACTAAATTCGTCTGCTAATGATTCGTCACTAGTCTTTGACGGCATAGGATTGGGGTTTTTTACCCATCAAACCAAAAACTAGTTTGTACATTTTTGTTGCATCCTTATCGCACTCAACAATATTTGAATTGATGTGCTTGAATTTGTTGTATCTAAGATGTTTTCTATACACCCGTTTATCACATCTATATGCGTGATCATGGTCCGTAGTTTTGTTTACTCTCAATTTTGTTTCTGCTGACCTACAACGTGCCTTAAGATGACCCGATTCCTCCGTAAACCACGGTAAAGTAGGCCGAACCGTCACCAATTTATCTTTTTCAGGAGCATGATTGTTCAAGATGTTTCGAAGTTTAGCATTGTAAAACTTTGTTAATCTTCCGGGTCGTGCTGTTTGGTTGCATTTGCATTAAATTGAATGAGATCATTCAGAAAATCTGTCGTATTTATGTCTTTGAGTTTCCCCACTTTCCGAATTTCTCTAGTTATCTTAGGATTAGGTAGAGATATATATGTATGAATGAAGCTATGGTCACTTAATTGAAAATTTTCGGTTGGTTTGGACCAGACTATGTTATAATTGTTCCGTACAACAATAAGATCAAGTGTATCACGAGACTGATGCGTCCGACAATTTACAAGTTGAGTTAATCCCATAACTTAACAGAGTTCGTTGAGGGCAATTGTGTCTAAGTCGTAAACTTGATTGTAATGAATGTTGAAATCACCGCAAATGATAACAATGCGGGGGTTGTTACAATCTCTTCTAGAAAAGATGTAAACTCTTCAAAAAACATCGTTGTGGTCACTGAAAGCGCTGCTGAGTAAGGAGGACGATAAACCGTAAGAATATGCATTGTTGTTGATCTATATTCTAATTTATATAGCGTAAATACAAAGGAGTCTTTCTGTCCAGAATTAAACAAATTTACACCATGAGTGTTTCTGTACATGAAACCTGTTCCGTCACCTGATCGAAACTTCCGGGGAACATCGATAAAGTTGTAGCCAGATACGTTAAGATCAGATCTGACAAGTGTATGTTTTGGAATACTGTCATCTAACCGAGTATCCGTTACGCAACAAATATCCAATTTGCTTTCTGTAATTTGGGGAAGAAATTCATCAACTTTGTTACATATTGACTGCGTGTTAACAATTGAAAAAGAGATATTTCTGTCAATAGAGTAATCAATAAATCGTCTGCTGAGAGGTCGCAATAGATCCAGATGAACTCCTCTGTTCTAGTCTTTTTGTTTTACTTTTGTCCTTCTCGACCTATGACCGCGATAACGTATGTTAATTCCGAGCAGTTTTATATTGTTCCATACATTTTTGTCAAGTCTAAGAGTTGACATGATATTGTTTCACCTGAGTTACTTTAACTCCATTGGAGTGAACACAAAATGCACTGCGGTTATGATTTTGACTGATTTCAACTCACCGTAGTTTATTGACAGTAGTTTGAAAATAAACAGAATAAATATACACAAAAATACAAAACAATCCGCAGATGAAACTTTACCAACATGGTGATATAGATATTCACAAGATTGCACTTGAAACAATTCTAAAATTCCTGATAAAAACAGAGAGCTCAAAATCGTGCTGTCATTCACGCGGCGCACTAGAGCGAAAGTATTACCCCCCCCCCCCCCCCCCCCCCCCTCGTGTAGAAGCAAACGCATCCATGTAATATTAAAACTCACCCGTGTAGAATCAAACTCATCTGTATAAAATTAAACTCATCCGTGTAGAATCAAACGCACCCGTGTAGAATCAAACGCATCCGTGTAATATTAAACTCACCCGTGTAGAATCAAACTCATCTGTGTAAAATTAAACTCATCCGTGTGATATTATAGTGACTGAGAGTCTATATCTGGTATTAAACCTCAACAGTGTTGACTCAGATCTTATTCATGAAGAATTGGACCTCACCTGTGTAGAATACTTATCGGTGTGGAATTCCCTCTCAGCAATTTGTATTGAAATAAATGAATATGAATGAAAGTGTAACGTATAAAAACGTACATTTACCATCAACATTCTATCCGTCATTAATCCATAGAGAAACTTCTGCATCACAGATAAAGGAAATCTTAAGTAACAACTCATTTCTCATTGAAATAACACACATTTATTGTAATAAGCTTACGAATGTGTAGCACTCATCCAATTGCGTTGAGGTGCGACGGAATACAGCCAAACAAAATTCACCACCGCGACGTAGTCCGGAATGAAAGCTGATACCACTGACCATCTTCAGCTACAAAGAAAATTTAAAAAAAAAACAAACAAAAAAAAACAGCAGTACATGTTTTAAAAAAAGAGATGGGTGGGTGGGTCAACTTATTTTTTTTAGCAATTTTCTTTTCTCAGCAAATTTTCCCACCCATGTCGATTCTTATATAAAGGAAGTTCAAATTACTATAATCTTAAAGTAAACCCACATGGACTCCCATGATCCGTAAAGGCTGAATTGGTAACACGGATTTCCGAATGGACTTAACTTATTCGGAATAGAGAAAATGATAGAGTCACTGCGATAAATCCGCATATCCGATACCAAACTGGTACATGCGTTAGTAGATGTAACTACAGGTTCTACAGTGGCTCTGGTTATCACTTCCAATTTGAAACCAATATTCAACTGGTGTGTGCTCGTTTGCACTTCATATTTACCTGCATTTAACATCATTTCCTGATACTTTTATGATTCAGTGAGTTAAAATTTTATTTCGATTTTTTTGCTATTGGAAATTAGTAGTGTTTCATTATTTATCCGGTAGTTACCTGCCAATAAAATTGTCATAAGTGTAAAGACAATCTGTCACACTGGAAAAAGCGCATGCTCAATGTGAATATTCATGAGCAAACATCACCGTGATTTTATGTTTATTCCCATTAAAAACAAGTTGATGGTGCAGGGGTTCCAACAGTCTCGTTTGAATTCAGCATTACGCAAAGTATATGGTCGTTATTACGATCTAGTTTGCCAATACAACCTATCATTGGGTAAAATGCTGTCTGAATTGTTTCATAACGATTGTTAGGCCGTTCTAGACACACTGATTTTCACTCCTCCTAGGCACCTGATTCCACCTCTGTGGTCCGTGTTTGCCCAACTCTCTATTTTGTATTGCTTATAGGAGTTATGAGATTGATCACTGTTCGTTATCTTCACCTTTCACTATTCCAGAATTTTCTGCGGCCATGATGCAATGCAAGCCCGAAATCTAAACCTTAAACGATACAATTACCAGTTAAGTTTAAACATAGATCCCCTCATGTAAAATGATGAAAGGCTCTTTCTTGTAATAAATAAACACCGTGATCAATGTCATATGTTATCATTTATTTATAAGAATGGAGGTATAATGAAACACCAATTCACACAGAGTCAGAAGGAGAAACAAATTTGATGTAAATCCCTGTCAACAACGTGCATTTTTCACCAGGTTTTCAGTGACCATAGGTTGCCATGTTATACCAAAGCTATGTCATTTCTATAACCTGAACGAGTAATTGAAATCTAATTGCCCTCGTATAAATCAGCTTCTTGTATGCTGGTGCTTCTGTTATAATTTGATAACTTCATTTTTATTCGTATATCGATTTGCTATACATGTATACCAGTGAACATGTAATAAACGACACTACTGTCTACCACATCTGCATTATACTTGAATATTTTATTGAACATAAATGTTAACGCTATACTGACAATTCAACTTTATCTCAAGCGGGATGACTCCATCTTCTCCACCGTCAACATTCCAGATCTGTGTTGTAATATTTCATTATCAACGGTATGTTGTGTGTATGTTTCTATCCTGACTTGAAACACAAGAACATATTCTGTATGTGACCACGTTTTAAAACGAGGCAGAATACTGACAACATGTCGTATATTGCGAGATATGGTCTTATAGTAGCGTTATTTGCAAATAAAACCTGTCATTAGGTCAAATACTGTAAAGTAACTTTTATCTGCGGATAATTTATTCCGCGATTCAGCTGTGGTAAACTGATTCGCGGAAAGTAAATTTTTCGAGCCTATGACAGACATTCAACGACTGGTTCGCGGCGAGAAATATTCGCAATGATGGGTTTGTCATGCATCTCGCGAACTTTTCTCGCACACAAATAAAAGTTGGTTTACACCTGATACCACCACTGTTATATACAGGGATCCTATATTTATACTTGTATTGATTATATGATTTATGGAATCAATGCCTTTTTCTATTTGAGTGAAGCTAAATGTATTTGTTTTGGTAGTTATATAAATGAAAGGCGAAGATAACGAATAGTGATCAATTTCAAAACTCAATTGAGTGAAGCTAAATGTATTTGTTTTGGTAGTTATATAAATGAAAGGCGAAGATAACGAATAGTGATAAATTTCAAAACTCCCATAACGAATACAAAACTAAAACTGTCCTTTCGGGACCTATATTCCCCGCGGAGTACATTATATAATGGATAAAGACATTCTTCCTCAGATCAAATCAGAAGTTGTATAATAAAATTGTCATCTAGTATAATAATTTTGTGTTGAATATGTTACTTCGAAAATAATCAATGAATCAGTCAAATGTAAAACTTACACAGTACCAATTTTGATGCACCAAATATCAAAATATTTCCGGTGATGTTCAATATAAACATTTTACCAATAAATAAGGTTTTCATAGAGCATAACTGTTTCTCATAATTGCTCTTGATTTGGTACATGTTTTAAAAATCGTTAGAGTGTGAGCAACCACCCGCACACCAACAGAACATGAATAGATATAATTCACTATAAATTCTAATGTAAGGTAAGATTACTTTAACAAAAATGTATATAAAAGGTCTGGTTCAAACATTTTAATCTATTTTTGAAACATTCTCCACACCCTCCTTTTTCAACAAAATACAAAGCATCATACATTTTCTAATACTTTAAATATTCTAAACTAAAATAAGAAATGCATAGCTTCATATGGTAAGTAATGCCTGTATAGATTTTCAGAAAAATCCATCCTTTTTGTGACAATCAATGCGACATTTAGATACATAGATGGCGTTTTATGAAAGGTGAAGATGATGAACAATGATCAATCTCAAAACTCCTACAAACAATACATAATATATAGTTGGACAAACACGGACCGCTGGACACACCAGAGGTGGGATCAGGTGCCTACGAGGAGTAAGTATCCCCTGTCGACCGGTCACACCCGCCGTGAGCCCTATATCCTGTTCAGGTAAACGGAGTTATCCGTAGTCAAAATCAGTTTGTCAAGAACGGCTTCACAATCGGTATGAAACACGTCAGACAACATTTGACCCAATGATAGGTTGTACTGACGAAGTAGATCGTTATAACGACCATATAATTTGCGAAATGCTGACTTCAATCGAGACTGTTGAAACCTCTGTATCATCAACTTGATTGTCAGTAGCGTACCTATATTTAAAACCTGACTATAGGAAGAACAAGCTCTCGCATATCGGATAAGTTGAGATATATAAAAACAATATGCAGGTGATAATGGAATATTGCTACATAAATATGGGAAGTTGACGATGGAGAAGCTGAAATCATCCCGTTTGTCATACAGTTGAGTCGTCATTTTGCTGTTAATGTCTACTTTCAATAAAATATCTAAGTATGAAGCAGAAGTGGAAGACTCTGGTGTCCTTTATTTCGAACTCACAGGGATATATCAAATCGACACACGAATGAAAGTTATTTATGTTAATAGACAAAACGTCATCGATATATCGAAATGTCGAATTGAAGGCCACAGCGAGATATTTTGTTTTCTCACGTAAAAGTTTTTGAATAAACTCTGCTTCATATGAATATAGAAACAGGTCATCTAGAAAAGGAGCACAATTCGTGCCCATTGGAATTCCAACATACTGTTGGAAAACCTGATCACCAAAGACCACGAGGATATTGTCAATGAGGAACTCTAGCATATTTTTTTATCTATCAACAATCATGATTTTCATTCATAATGTCGATTCGATGTATCCCTTTGAATTCGAAATAAAAGACACCACAAAGTCGTCCACTCCTGCTTCATACTTAGCTATTTCATTGAAAATAGATATTAACAGCAAACTAACAATTCAACTTTATGATAAACAGGATTATTTCAACTTCCCATGTTTATGTAGCAATATTCCATTATCACCTGCATATAGTGTTTATTTCTTTCAACTGATTATATACGCAAGAGCTTGTTCTTCATTACCTGCTTCAACAGTTATTCGTGTTTTATTTTGAATGCCAATAATAGAAGTCTCTGATGTGCAATTCGCAATTTAAACACTCAGTTTGTTCAAAGTGAATAGTATAATTATCATTGTAACAGGTTTTAGCAAATAATTACATATAAAACCGTAATATAACTAAATAGATGAACGAGTTCATGAGTTTCTTTGAATAAGAATATACGATAAAATTACAATCGGATCACGCTCTCGTCCTTTTCCGTAACCGGTAAGAAGACTCGGGCGTGGATCGGCGCAAGAATTGCATCAAATCGGAAGCGCGCCTGTGAATGAGTAGTTAAAAGGCCGGGGCCGGGATTCATAAAGATTCTAAGAAAATTCTTAGATCTCATACTTAAGTAGTAAAAAAATTCTTAGCTAAGAAAAATATTTAAGTATTAATTCATAAAAATGTTAAGCATAATTCTTAACTAAGTTTCAATCTTAGAAAAATGAAACACTTAAGTAGAAATTCTATGGCAACGCGAACGATTTCACATAATAAATCACATGAATACAACAATCAAGTTATATATGTTAATATTGATATCATTATGTGTAGAGAGAGAAGGGGGGGGGGGCATGTTTTAAGTTTTTTAGTAAATCCCCTAGTAGGCATTAATTGTTAATATTAAATTAAACAAAACAAAAACAAAAACAAAAAAAACACTGCCGGGAATGACAAAACTTTCATAAAAGCATGTTTCATATGAATTATTGTAGTAAAAAAAATCTTCCACCCGCCCCAATAGTCAATGCTCATCTATTTTCAAATTGTTAAAAAAGAAGAAGAAAAGAAAAGAAAATTCCCGACATCTCGTTATGCTATATGTTTATATCGAAATAATTTCTAAGTTTGAATTTTATGTTTAAAAAAATATTGGATATCAATATATATTCTGGTACTGTGTTACCTGAGTATGTGATAGTCAGGTGCATGTGACATGTACCACCCTCCCCCTTTTATTTACAAAATAATTAATAATGCACCCTTTATTTACATGTCAGTGAAATATAACAATCAAAGTAGATATATATTTTATTATTTTATAGATTACATGCAAGAAAAGGAATTTAAATTCTAAGAATTGCAATAATCAAAAAGAGTCAAAGCTGAAATTGCACAGTCTAAAGAATTGACAGCTGTTTACATCACATTTATGTGACATTATATTCTGAATTTAACGTTACCTAACTAATATTATCCATATCCATGATGCAGTGTCTGCATTTGATTTCAATTCATGAAAGTGCCAGTATATATATTTTATAATTTATATGTTGAAACACTTTTATATTCTTATTTTGTCAATCCCACAAGTCTCCCCCCCCCCCATTTTTTAAACAATACATGCAAGAAAGAGGAGAAAATTTACAATAAATGTAAATTTGAATAATACTACTAATAGTAATAAAACCAAATATTGAAGTGGTTTTTATTTAGTTTCATGTTTACACCCCTCCATTTGGAAACTGTTGGATCCACCCGATTGTTTCTCAAATAGGGGGCGCTAAGTTTCGAACTAATTTTACACCAATCAGAATTTGTTTATACCAAGAGGGAAATATGGATGTGAGAAAAGTAAAGACTCGTTTATCATGTTTATTTAGAATATTGAAAGGTGTGCATGTGTCTTGTGTATGAAAGAAGATTTTAAATCTTTACGTGTTGTAATTCAACTGCGATGGTTGGTTTGGTCTCAGAAAAGGAGTCAATAACCACCGTTTGGAGGGATATCCGCTGTCGCCAAGCAAATGTGTGTGAATGGGGATGTGATTATTTTCGAACAGGACTCTCAAACCACTTTCGTTAAGGATTCGGGAATCGTGAGTGGAGCCTGGCCAACATGAAACACATCAATGATTCTATATTTTGCATCAAAAACAACTTGTGTGTTAATACTATGGTAGTTATGTCTATTGACGTATTCATTTTCATATTCGTGTGGTGCAATTATTTGAATGTGGGTACCATCGATGGCGCCTACTATCCCTGGGAAGCCCGCGATTGCGTGAAAAGACTCTTGGTTTCTTCTAATCTCTGCTGCGCTAGATGGAAATTGTAAAAACCGACTGATCATAAGAGGGGAGGTAAGGCTTGCCAGTGTTACGGTAATGGCCCGGGAGACAGTTGGCTGAGAAACACCCATGTCATCGCCGTTGCACAGCTGCATTTTGCCCGTAGCTAGAAACCTCAAAGTAAGAAGAACTTTCTGAAGAGAGGATAATGCCATATTACGCCGAGAGCCACTAGATATTTGATCACGAATAAGTGATTCCACAAAAAGGATTCCACCTGAATCAAGCCGAAAACGTTCGATAAGTTCACGATCACTGTACTGCTGTAAACAGTCTTTTCTCTCTCTAAAATTCCTTCTGTGAACGATGTTGGCAGCCATTTTATTTGTGAACTTAAGAAATTCTGAAAACTTGAGTCTGCTACAGACTACACTTACTTTTAAGAATTGTTTAAGAATTTTCTAAGAATTAAGTTGTTTTATGAATAAAACTTAAGATAAATACTCATTCTTAGCGTTACTTAAGTATTTTTTATTGATTTAAGAAATTTCTTATACTTAAGCATAACTTAAACATCTTTATGAATCCCGGCCCAGAACTGAATCCCTTATAATGTATTATTTATATTTTCGTCACAGATTAGTTTTGGTATCATTAACGTTTTATTCACTCTAATACATAAACATGGAAGTGGAAATTGATAGTGGTACAATACCTTAGATGTGTATAATATCTTAGATGCATTTGAAAGTTCACTTTTCATAGTGTAACGTACGACTGTGACGTCATAGTTACATTTATATATACGTAGCAACCAACTCTGATGGCGTCGATCCACATACGATTTGCGGTTACGGAAATAGCCGAGTAGTTACGATTGGATAAAATTACGGTTACATTTTTACCATTTTGAATTTATTGGTTAATTTTGTTTAGTTTTATAACGGCCTTTTTCATTGCATACGGAATGTTTTATTGTTGTTTATAATTGTTTGCTTTGAAAAAGAGAAAAAAGGTTGAAGCTAAATGTGACCTCACAATACACAGTTTACGTCGCCTTGTGTTTTATTTCCCGCATTCAATGAATAGGCGGATCCTGTAAAACTGTTGTCCCCATTTATACCCCTTTAATAATGAGATGTTACTGGGTTTTTAGCGCAAGGAAAATTTCATTAAAAATATATATATTTAAATGAATCATAACCTACCATACTTAACGGAATTATGATTACCACTTGGGACACTCCAATGGACAGTACATGCTTCGCTCGGTCCAACGGTTAAATCTGTCTACAAGATCAGGAATATAAATAGAAGTAAGTAAAATGCGAATTGTCAAATTATTTTTGTCTATAGCGGATCTCCGTAACTAGAGAGAGTAACATCACCATTTCTTTACAGTGGTGGGAGAGGACTACCAATACCCTACCACAAAAATTTCAGTCCCCTGGGTAGGGGTCTTCGATTATTCCGAACCCGATGTTTATTCACTAAGTGTAATGCGTTATGCATAAAACTTGGAGGGGCGCATCTCCGTAAATAGAGAGAGTAACATCACCATTTCTTCACAGTAGTACCACTAATACCTTACCACCAAAATTTCAGTCCCCTGGGTAGGGTCCTCGATGATTATGAACCCGTTGTTTATTCACTATGTGTAATGCGTTATTTAAAAATGTCGGAGGAGCGGATCTCCATAACTAAAGAGAGTAATATCACCATTTCTTCAAAAGTGGTGGGAGAGGACCACTAACACCCTACTATAAAAATTTCAGTTCCCGGGGTAGGGGTCTTCAATGACCCCGAACCCGATGTTTATTCGCAAAGTGTAATGCGTTACATGTTAGCATAAAACCTGGAGGGGCGGATCTCCGTAACTAGAGAGAGTAACATCACAATTTCTGCACAGTGGTGGGAGAGGACCACTAATACTTTACTACAAAAATTTCAGTCCCCAGGGTAGGGTTTTTCGATAATTCCGAACCCGATGTTTATTCACTAAGTGTAATGCGCTATGTACAAAACTTGGAGGAGCGGATCTCCGTAATTAGAGAGAGTAACATCGCCATTTCTTCACAGTGGTAGAGGAGGACCACTAATACCCTACCACAAATATTTCAATACCCTGGATAGGGATCTTCGACCATTCCGAACCCGATTTTTATCCACTAATTTTAATGCGTTATGCATAAAACTTGGAGGGGCGGATCTCCGTAACTAGAGAGAGTAGCATCACCATTTCATCACAGTGGTGGGAGAGGACCTCTAATATCCTGCCACAGAAATATCAGTCCTCTGGGTAGGGGTCTTCGATGATTCCGAACCCGATGTTTATTCACTAAGTATAATGCGTTATGCATAAAACTTGGAGGGGTGGATCTCCGTAACTAGATAAAGTAACATCCCCATTCCTTCACAGTGGTGGGAGAGGACCACTAATATGCTACCAAACAAATGTCAGTCCCCTGGGTAGGGGTCTTCGATGATGACAAACCAGATGTTTATTCACTAAGTATAATGCGTTATGCATGAAACTTGGAGGAGCGGATCTCCGTAACTAGATAAAGTAACATCCCCATTTCTTCACAGTGGTGGGAGAGGACCACTAATATGCTACCCAAAAAAAATGTCAGACCCCTGGGTAGGGTTCTTCGATTATTCCAAACCTGATGTTTATTCACTAAGTGTAATGCATTATGCATAAAACTTGGAGGGGCGGATCTCCATAACTGTGGAGAGTAACAACACCATTTCTTCACAGTGGTGGGAGAGGACCACTAATACCCTACCACCAAAATTTCAGTCCCCGGGGTAGGGGTCTTCGATAATTCCGAACCCGATGTTTATTCACTAAGTGTAATGCGTTATGCATAAAACTTGGAGGGGCGGATCTCCGTAACTAGAGAGATTACTATCAGCATTTCTTTACAGTGTTTGGGTTTGGTAACTGGCACCCCATCCTTTTAATTCCAGTGTGGTGTTGTTTTATGCATATAGAAATTTGAATTGTGAACTGCGTTCTAGAATGCAGTTCGCTATTGAATTGCGAATACACCCAAAGTCAATAAAAGCGTGCAATTGAGGGTTTCAAAATCATGTTTTATCGACCATTCAAAATATATATGGTAGCATGCCTTTATTAATGGTAAATATCTGTTGAACACTCACCTCAAATTGTTTCCAGTTAAGTATGACAGATTTTTTTTTACAGTAGGTCAAAGTATGGTATATTTTTCGAGATTTTTCTCACATGTAACCATCGTTACCGAGTCCTTGACATGATAATATGTAAGATAAACATTAATTTTCCATGTATTATTCCATAACTTGTATTGGAATTGACTGAGCATATATTTTTCTAATTTGCGAAAGACAATAAATACAGGTTTTCAAAGAAAATATTTAATCAACACAACAAGAAATTATCTGCTGTAAAAGTCAGCAATAAGATTTTAAGAGCGCAAAATAAACGACTCGATATCACTTTCAATATCTTTGAAATGACAGAAAATAAAATTGATTAACAAATATTCTCGAACAGTTCAATATGTATGAAACATGAAAACAAAAGACTAGCAATAGATATAGAACGATAGCTTTTACGTATGTAAATGAAGTAGCGCTATAATTATGTAACGTATGTTTCAACACTTACACAACAGTACATCCATGAAAATATTATGCCAAAACGATGTCATCATCAGTTATTCTTTACGATTGATGTTGCAAAATCATAACGACATCACTTAATTCAATGGAAATACCAATTTTAATAGAAATATAACGTAGACAAGCAAAAAAAATTACCAAATGTGTCTTTTCTTCTGAATTTGTTAATTTGCAATAAATATGCTATTAAAACAAAAGCAAAAGATTGATGTTTCGCTATTCAAATGCTCATGATTCTTATAGAAATAAAAGACACATGTTTTGAAACCTGGATTGCTCTTTGTTATAATAAACAATGAAAGTAACCTATGTTTCTTAGTTTTCCTTTCATTACTGTAAACACATCATTTCCATTCAAAAAATGGAAAGAAACATATTTACCCATTTCTAACAATCTGTTTACAATAATAATATAAAGAAAATGTTTAATTTCCCAACATTTTGATTAAATGTATACCGAATCTTATGTTTTTGTTGGTTATTTTGGAATACCTTTCCATAGAAACTGTCAGTATAAACCACCACGCGGTGTTATGAATGAATATTTAACGTGAACCTTAAGACATAGATGTCCCCTATTGATTTTGAGGTCAAAAGGACAACGGTTAAACTACTCTGGACATACGCTATTGTCCGTTGAGAAGTCTTTCCTTGATAGACATCAAACTTGAAACACTGGTGCCCCCTTATGAATAGATGACCCCCATTGGATTTCAAGTCACAAGGTCAAAGGTCATACAAAATTACTCAAATGACCAGTTGCTTATAAGTATTTTGAGAGACAAAACTTACATGTATCATTATGGTAGCCTTTGACCGGTAGTTCAACCTTTATTTTCACTGTCTATACAGACATTCTACCTTTTCAGTATTGCCACAAGGGGAGCATATAATATTATTTCTAAAACATTTTTTCATGGTTGTTCTTATGTTTTAATGCATTTTTTTTCATGGTAGTTATTCTGTACTTCTGCTCTCACAAGCGCCATTTCTGAAAAAATAAATAAAAAATTAAGAACAAGTAGAATAATATTACGTAACGGAATTCCTGGTAACATTACGTTACACTCAGATAAAATATTTTTTAATGATTTCTCTATAAGATTGCATAGAACAATCATCAGAGATTAATCCCTTCATTTCTAAGGTATATTATGAAAAGATGCTGAATTCTACCAAATTGATAAATGTAGAGTTGCATAGTTACATGTATCATAAATAGGACAGTAGCAGAGAAAAAACATGGTCTGTATTTCTTGCAGAGGATATCTGTATATGATGATGAATACGGGAACAATAACACATTTGTTTCTTCATAACATAGTTGATATTCAACAAACATATCGTTAATGATGATATTTTGTCAATATGTAGTTCAATAATTGATGTCTAATCAAGTACTTCATTAAGTAGCATACGTTACTTTGAAAAACGTATGTTACCAGCGTTCTACTCAATGTAATTCTTACACCAGAGGAATTTCGAGATATTTGGAATACGATATACATTCTTTGATATCAGAAGAACAAATTCAGACCAAAACATTCCATCTGCTTAATCAATATTGTATATCAAACATTGCAGTTGTTGTAACAGTACTTACCGTAAGAGAAAATTAATCCTAATTCTCAAAGTTTAACACGTATTGACTTTCAAACTCAAATGTTCATAGTAGACATTCATGTCGTATACCACATCATGCAGACAGAGAGCAAAAATACGCGGGAAATTGTGATATCATTCCTTTTAATTAATTTCTCGGTAACGAATGTTACATCACGAATGTTACATCTTGACACGTTTGTCAAATTTCAGACCAACTAATGACTTCTGCAAAAGAAATGTTTATATTTTCATTCTCTGTACACTACGAGATTTTCATAAAAGGGGTAACATTTGCTCTGCAAATACGTTTTCATAAAAAAAATTATTGTATCGTATGTTACATTTCTAAAATCAGAATGCAAAATTTTGAGATTAATGATGACTTCTTCTCAATGCCACTTCCAAATATCGCTTGATGAATATTTTCCCAAAGCTTTTGAATATTTTAACGCCAAAATAGATCAAAAACATAAAGATAATACGAAATCTGTTCATGCATTGGGTGTTTAATTGACCCTATGATCACATAATATAATCTGGCGACATGGAGTAATATATACACCACTGCTTAAAATCATACGCAAAAGGTGTTAAACTTTTATTGAATGAAAATTTAGGAAATACAAATGATATAAACGCAAAGAAAATTAATAAACACGCTCTCAGATTTTTATATTTACAAAATTAGGGTATCTACGCTTCCTACCAAGTTTATAAGTAAAGGGGAAATAAAAAGTATACCATGCCTAGGGAGGCTATGGGTCTATGAATGTATAGCACACAAAATATATGATTTGATATAGCTTATTTTCTAATAAAGTGCCGGCGACATCGATTGCACGCTTTTATTGACTTTGAGTCAATAGTGAACTGCGAACTGCGTTCCAAAATTTAATTGCCGTAGATCTTAATATTTCTGTGATTTTATAAGTAAACATACATGTACATGTATTTTAAAAGTTAAATGTTTAGACCTTAATCCGTGATTTCTGATGCAAGCCTATAACTAGACTGGGGTTAATATACTAAATCCACCTTCCATTCTCATGTAACGTAAATGTTTCACATATTAAATATGTCTTCAGATATTTTAATAAATCATTTATATATTTTCACGCTCCGTTTCCGTAATATCTCTCGGGAATTTCTAAAATGAAAAAAATGGTATTTGTTTGTTAACATATAAGTCGGAAATCAACTGCTTTCCGAGGAAAATAGAATGATTTTAACAGAAGGTTCACCAAATTTACACTGATACAGGTTTCCATACGCTTAGGAACTGACAGGCGCTTCTGAATAACATGCATTAAGACCGCCGGTCATCTATTAATCGTTCTATAGCCCTGACTTGATTAATATTGACAATGTTTTCACCTCCTCGTTTATGAGCAATATTTAGATGTTCCTAATGCTGACCTAATAATCTAAATAATATGTGATGAAATGACCCGGCTCTGTGGTATAATTTGTTAACAGCGACGTGGCTTGTAAATGCCTAAGGTGAATATATAGAACGACTGCAGACTCTATATAAACACTCATATCACGGCAAGTAAACACAGAGTTCGTGAACTCTATACAAATAAAAGTTAACGTTTATCGACAAGAAGACAAATCTAAGGTAAGAACAAGCAATGTAGTGAAAGAAAATATATTAATGATTGCTCGTGGAATCCATTTCTTTAATTATATTTCAACCATGTAGAATTATAAATTGATTCATGTAGAATCAGGGAGACCGTCATTTATGAAATGACCACTGTTATCTTTAAACCGTATCTGGCCCGTGGGCATTGCGTACAACGTTCAGTTATATAGTTTAGTTTCTTAACCATGACTAACTTATTGAGAATATTTAATTTTTGTTCCATTAGCAAAAATTTCTTCCAACGACAGGTACCTAAAGTGTGGATCTCGTGTATAAAATATATCTACATATCATATACACTGGAGTATCCCACTAATGGCCATCTCAAAAACTTTCATCACTATCTAACTAGGGATCATTTCAAAAGCTTATAAACGTAGAAATTGACTATCCAGAACGACATATGAAGGTGGTCATCGGGGAAATCATATCTTGTGGATACATTGTTATTTCTAAATATTTATTTTATTGTCATTGCGAAGTACAGGTTGTCTGTGCTTTAAACCTCATGCGACTGCATTCTATATATATATATATATATATATATATATATATATATATTAAAAGAAATAGAATAAACAGTACACAAAGTTAAAAATTTAACGCAAGCGCTTTCATTTTATAATCCTCAGGTAGGGAACGCCTGAGGATTATAAAATGAAAGCGCTTACTTTAAATTTTTAACTTTGTGTACTGTTTATTCTATTTCTTTTAATATTTTATACCGGACACTGTGATTTTTTTAAAAACACAATTTGGATATATATATATATATATATATATATATATATATATATACATCTATATATATACATATATATATATATATATATATATATATATATATATATTCTTGTACTTGGATCGCTAATCCAGAAAGCGCTGATGATTTCAATATATTTTGGAATTGAATATGTTTCTGCATTTTCATTCAATTCTTTTGACGGTGGCTACTTGGATGATATATATATATATATATATATATATATATATATATATATATATATATTAATTAGCTGCTCGCTCACTCTCCTTAGATTTAAGCACGCAATAAGATATTTTAGTATATAACTGACTGTACCTTTCCTTTTTTAAGATGAGTAGAAAAGATATCAAAGATCCCAGTGGCAAGGTGGTCATGCAGGTTGTGGAATATGACGGGTTTCTATTTCCTGTTAGCGTCATGGGGGGCATAGTGGAACAACTGAAACAGTTAAAGGATATGCCATTCAAAAACAGCGATGTCTGTGTTGTTTCATATCCCAAATCGGGTTTGTAACTTGCTATGTTGTATTTCTAGCACATTGGTAGTTTTGTTTTGAGGTTTAGTTAATCCAAGTTTGAAGTTTGAAATATTATTTGAAACAAAAAAACACCAAAATTGTTTCCATAAAACATTAACATATACCCTTTCCTGGTGGCTTAATTTCCCTGATTTTGTGATATTTAGATTCCAACAATTTTTATATTATACACAAGGAATACACAATCAGTTTTAATAAGATGTTGAATTTCAGAAGAAAAAAATCAAAAGGAATCCACATGTCTGCCTGCCCAGGAGAGAGAGAGAGAGAGAGAGAGAGAGAGAGAGAGAGAGAGAGAGAGAGAGATATCACGTCAAAACCGATATACTTATTGTATAAAGTTTGTGTTTGTTTTGCTGTTTTCCCCCACACTCAACCGAAAAAGCGACCGTCAGAGTTAGATATCTAATATTGTAACCTACGTTATATGATATAATCAACAATTCTTTTAGTTATATGGTCGCGCCCAGTTCTTATTGGTGGTATAGAGAACCCACATACAATGTACCTGGGAAGACCCCATCGATCTTCTGAAAGTAAACTGGGAAACTTTGTCACTTACTGGTGCGAGTGGGATTCGAACTCGCGCCGACTAGAGGTGAGAGGCCGTGTGCTTTTGAGCGCGATGCTCTAACCACTCGGCAACGGAGGCCCCTTGTATAAAGTAGTTAATAAAAAGGTATGAGAATGATATTTAATCATGATGATATCTCAATATGATCTATTTGATCTCTGTAGGGACGCATTGGTGCTATGAAGTGGTGGACATGTTACGAAATAAGTCTTCGGAGTATCACGACAAAATGCCCCCACTCATCGAAATGTTCCCCGTAGAGAAACTCAAGCAGGTGACAGATGGTGTTTATGTGTCCCATTTGGTACCTCGACACATGCCGAAAAACTTCATGGACAAGAAATGTAAAATCATCAACATCTACAGAAATCCAAAAGACGTCTGTGTGTCTATGTTTAATTTCATCAAGAAGACAAAAGGTGGAGAATTGATGAAAGACATGGAATTTGACGTCTTCTTCGATATGTACATGACTGGACAACGTAAGATAACAGAAAATATTTACATTTCCAATTTCTTTCCTTCACTATTTTTACCAGTTGTAATGATAGCAATTCCCTCATCAATACAATGCAGTTATGAATAATATGCACTTGGTTCTTGATTAATATATTACATCAAGTTTAACGGCTTGGAATGTCTGATCGAAATGAAAGTAGAGTGCAAATATTAAAAAAAAAATGTAGATTTTATTCTGAAAAAGAACTGTAATGCTTAACGTCAGGATACCTTACATGAAGCGTCGCAGTTCGAGCCGTAATGTATTTCCAATGCTGAAAGTAATTTATTTCTTAAATATATTTTCATGGTTGAAAGTGCATTATATATTTTCATTTGGTTTCCAATCGAAACTTACAAGAAATGTAAAATTAACAAACAGTGATCAATCTCTTAAATCCCATAAGCAATACAAAGTAGATAGTTGGGCAAAAAAACCTCCTTGACACAACAGAGGTGGGATCAGGTGCGTAGGAGGAGTAAGCATCCCCTGTGGACTGGTCACACATACAACAACATACAAGGATCATGATAATGCATTCTAAAATTCTGGTTTTGGTATCGAAATCGCTTTCTATTTTGTACTTTGATAGTGTAATGATGAAATAGTTTACTGTACAATACGTTATTCTTATAACGTGAGTGTGACCGGTCAACAGGGGATGCTTACTCCTCCTAGACACATGATCCCACCTCTAGTACGTTCAAAGACTCGTGTTTGTCCTACTCTTAATTTTGTATCATATATGGTATTTATGAGATTGATCGACGTTTATCCTCTCTGCTTCATACAAGTTTAAATTATACGGTACTGTCTATAATAAGTATGCACATCCAAAACATATATTAAAAAAACATGAAAATATCACAGATAATCATTATACAGGTAAGTGCTACCTCAAACGAGACAATACCACTGATAATTCATGTTTCAATTTCAGTTACTGGGGGTTCTTGGGCAGGATATGTCAAAGAATGGACCAATTTTGAGGAAAAAAATCCCTCTTACCCTCTCTTAAATCTCTGCTACGAAGACATGAAAAAGGTAACAAAACACAATCCATGCAATCACAATTAGCGCGGTATTTTAGTGTAGACAGACACGAGGCTTTCCCTAGATTTACATGTACTTAGGAGCGGTAGGCTATGTTGCCCTACACAATAAATGAACTTCCTTCTTTTAACGTGTGTGATAATATTTACCTAGAAATTATGAAAACTTTGATAGTTCATAAATGTGCGTATTACTTTGGAATTGACTGTCTCTCATTTCAGGACCTTAAAACACACGTAAAAAAGATTGCCGACTTCCTGGAACTAGACACAAGTGACGAACTGATCAGTGAAATTGCGAATAAGTGTGAGTTTAAGGCAATGTCGGCTTATAAGAACAGCAACATCCCCGCGGCTATGAGCAGGGTGACTGATGTAAAAGACAAACATATAATGTACAGAAAAGGTAAAATGATTTCTGAAGATCTCTTTGTATTAAAAAAATCATTCCTTCATTTTCTGTCATAAAACATTTAACTAACTGTAGCTTTTTATATTTTCAGTACTCTTTCTGTATTATTTTTATGTTTACACGTACAGGATGCTATTTCAGCTGATTGTAATTTGCGTATTAAAGCAATACAAGATGTAACCGACGATATTTTTTCAACTATTCAATTATGCACCACATAACACCTACCGGTATAACTAATATAATCCCAAAGATCTGAAGAAAAATTCAGCAAAATAAACAAGGGAATATTGTTTGAGAGCACACCTACAATGAGCGTTTCGTATAAACCGCCATTGTGTCGTATACACGGACATGGGAACGATGATTGCCGAACATAATCGGGTTGCTTTGACCGAGGCCTTATACATAGACGGAAACTGACGCGAGTAACTACACGTGTAAGAAGTAGGTACAGTTTCTAAAGTCATCTGGCCCAAAATATCGATGATTTCACTTGGAGCTCAAACTCTGGCATTCAAATAAGGAATAGATTAGCAAAGCCAAAACCCGCTCAGTTTGATCAGCAAAATGATTTGTGTCATAGGACGAGAGCTTAAAGTTGGCATAAAATTGCAAAATTGCCATTTTCAACGAAAATATCCACAAATTCAGGTGGTTTTCCTTTTAGAAAACATACAGCGCATACGTCGAACAAATTCATATTCAAGCATGTTTTTCATCTTATAATAATACACAATATAAATCATTTTCATTTTGCTCGACAAATGCGCACATCTTTTCCTGAGCAATAATATGTATGACATTTGACAGTTTTCAGGCTTATTTTGAAAAAAGGCGGGAAATGTCTTATTCATGATGTCATAATGCTATTCAATTAGGAATATCATTCTGATTCTGTTGACATAGTATACCTGGCATATATTCTACTTTCTTAAAACGCTGATTAAGGTTAATTCCAGACACATTTTATTAAGGGAAAATTTTGGGGGCTTTTTATGTATACAATCGTACCCTGTTCTTTGTTTTAAAATATTACGTTGTTTCAGGAATGACTAGAAATACTATATAAATGTAAAAAGGTAATAATTACGCAAATGTTCCACTCAAATGAAATTTTGATTGTGAATTTTCTATAAAATTGGCATGTTAAACTGTTTACAAATCTAACACGTGCTAAGTGCCTCTCTTTCGATTTTTCCGAACTGTTGACCTCCAAGGTCAATGCACAACTGTTGATCCCTAAGGTCAATGCACGTTGGAGATTACGAGCAGGAATTACTGACAGGATGACAATGATTCATGAATTCACATTTTTTGCTAATTTGACGGGTTTACTGCTTCATATTCACTCTGATTCTATTAAGTGCTAAATAGTCAATCACAAATATGTTGACTATTTGTTCTTTTATTTTTCAATGTATTTACCGTCAGTTACAGCTTGTATTGCTTTAAACATTAATTTGATTAATGTGTAGACTGGTTTGGTAAGTTTCGTCTTCAAATGTGTTTGAATCTTTCGAAAAATTGATATCAATCAGATAACAATCATTAACATATACCTTTTTCGAAGTTTTAGTTAAAGTCAATTAGAAATTTTATGCGACTTTGTGTATTAAGATGTCTACCCTAGCCAACCCCTCGCGTGAATATCATCCTTGAAATCAAATTCCAAGGGGTTTAATTTTTGGGGGTAATCTAAGTCTATATAACTGCTAATCTTATATTCTTTACTGATTATGTAGGAAATTAAAAACAAATATATATACATGTACCTAAATTAAATCATTCTGTAAATCTTGAAAAAATATTCATGGTTTTCTGATGAAGTAGATACCGTAGTGCAATATAGTATTACCTTCGTAGTGCAATATACCCGTAGTATGTGCCTTCGTGAACGAACCGGTTGATTTGATGCTCAATCCTCCTAGGCACCTGATTCCATCTCGTGTTGGATGTGATTTCGTATCCTTTATAGCATTATAAATTGACATCGCTACTGTTACACAACCACATTTAGATATGGGCGAATCCTGAATATTCGATCCCATAAAAGTTTATCGTCAGCTTTTTATATTTAAGATTGAACAGTCATGCAAATGTTGAACAATGTACCCTGTATTCTGATAAAAATAAATATCTTACTACGATACAAGAAAAAAAATGGTTATCAACGGATTTAATATACTCGAAAACAACTCTAATTCGCAACGACTTTATTTAGCCATTTAGTAGTGATGAACTTGTTCGCGATATTATTTCAAATAAATACAAGTTATGTTAAAGAATAGATTCACTGCGATATATTTTCGCGAAGAAAAAGTTCCCATAAACCTCTTAAAAATTGTTGCAAGCAAATAAAAGTCGGTTTACGGTGCATTGTATAATGAAGTCCTTTATTGAAGTCCTTTAACACCATGTGTGTGCTTACAGGAGAAGCTGGAGATTGGAAGAATTGGCTGAAGGTTGCTCAGAGTGAGGCAATGGATGCAGCGATTGAGTCTGCAAAGATCCCCCTGGAAATCAAGTACACCTAAAGAACTATCACAGTAAGATGTTGGATGAAAACACAATCAAATACATTTAGAGAACAGTGAGACATTGCATGGACTTAAGACAGGAAGAGATAGAGGGAAGAGTGATGTGAATCAACAATTAGCATAATGTCTTACAATTACATGTACCATAGAGATAAGAGGAACACATGTATCATTTATCAATTTCCATGGTTTGAAATGTATCTTTATTTTTGTATGATATAATTTCATTGTAACGTTTAAGTCAGGTTATTAATAGAAGGGATCCTTTGTTTGGTGCTAGAGTTCAATGTAAATTTTCTAAATGTATTGTGCAATATATCCCAACTCAAGTACTTGTTGATTGGTTTACATAGATATAGTTATTGATAATACATGTATATTTCAATAAACATCTTTTAAAATAATATAATACTGTATTTTGTTATGAAATCAATTCCCTTTTCAGACCGTACAGTAAAACATGGTCACAGTGAAATGATGTTCATTCTCTGTACTATTGTAACATGGCGTTAACTTAGTGGATATACCTAATTACGTTTATAAAGAATCAAAATTGTTCTGCCCTACAATGAAACACTTCGCTAAAACGTGTTTTACCATATTTTGAATATATGGCGTTACTATTGCTACTGTAAAACTTATTAATGGTAACTGTATCCAGGAGGAAATTACTTCTTGTTCCATTTTAGCATGTTTTCTTTTTATCGGATATGGGCGAATTTAAAACTGAACAAATATAAAGTAGCAACAAAAAAAACAACGTTGAACTAATTCAAAATGGGCGAAGTCAGTTTCCTATGTACCTAAGTGAAAATAAAACCAGTTCCCTCCCCTTCATATGTTGGACAATAACCTTTTTTTTTTTATCACGGTTGTTGGTAATTCAATCAGTTATACATGTTCGTTTCCTCGAGAGTGTGAAATAAAAGACGAAGATAACGAATGGTGATCAATCTCATAATCTATAAGCAATACAAAATAGAGAGTTGGGCAAACACGGACCCCTGGATATACTAGAGGCTAGATCATGTGCTCAGGAGGAGCATGTGATCAGGTAAACAGAGTTATCGGTAGTCAAATTTAGTGTGCCAAAAACAGCCTAACAATCGGTATGAAACACGTCAGACAGCATTTGACGCAATGATAGCTTGTATTGACAAACTAGATCTTTTAACGACCACAGAATTTGCGAAATGCTGACATTAAACGAGACTGTTGAAACCCCTGCATCATCTACCTGTTTTTCAGTAGCCTGCATCCATTTAAAAATTGATAATACACACAACAAGCTCTTCCGTATCGAATCAGTTGAGAGATGTAAACACCATATGCAGGTGATAATGGAATATTGCTACATAAATATGGGAAGTTAATGATGGAGAAGCTGTAATCATTCAGTTTGCCATAAACTTGATATCTATTTTAACTAAAATATATAAGTATGAAGCAGAAGTGGACAACTCTGTGATGTCTTTTATTTTGAGATCACAGGAATATATCGAATCGACATATGAATGAAAACTATTATTGTTAATAAATAATATGTCGTCGATATATCTAAATGCCGAATTGAAGGCCACAGCAAGAGAATTTGTCTTCTGACGTAGAAGTTTTTGAATAAATTCTGCTTCATTAGAATATACAAATAAAGGAGCAGAATTGTTGCGTTCGAATTGGACTTCGAATATCTTAAAAGTTTTGAAAGAAACACTGTATATATACTTATCATGGTGCATATTATATGATTGTTACGTGGGTGAATTTTAGGTATTGTTAATTAAAATTAGAAGCTTCTCTCCTCTTTATCACGATACTCAGTTTGTGTATTTGATGTCCAGAAATTAGAAGACCATTAAAGAATTGAACTCAGCAGTAGGAACCTTTATCATGGACCAATTTTTCCCGCTATTTCTCTAACACGTTGAACAACCGTCTATGTGTTTAAATGTCCTCTTTCTAAATCGTCAATGTCACTTGTAGAACAACTGTTTAGGAACCCTTTTTCTATGTTCTACATATTATATCAGGATTGCATTGGTGTCATTCTAGATTGAACACAAGATTCCATGGTGTTCCTCCCCGCCGTCTCCTCGTGTAGAAGTGACATTTTCTTCCTGCTCCGTAGTATACTTTTCCACTATCCACATCGAGCATGTCATGAAAAGTTACGACAGATAGTTTTGGAATTTGCAGAATTTCGTTATAATGAATATCTTTTAGGTACTATCGTAAATGACAATTTCTCTCGCAACTCCAAAAAATAGCGGAATATCAATCATTAACTTTTGAATCTTTAGATTTAAAAAAGATTAATAAATTTTACGTTGTACGCCATATGGGCACACTGTACACTATACAAAACCTCACAATATCTGCATTCTTTATTCGTTTTTGTCAGCCATATCTAGGATCGACGGTTAAACCATGGTGAACAAATAATAAAATATCATACGATATGCGTTTTAAATATGTAGAAAGTACAGGTGCTAAGTACATCTAAGCTGCGAACTATTTGCACAGACTAAGTACATAAATACTCAAAAATAAAGAACATTGAACTTTCTTAATCCAAGTTGCTAAATGCACCTCTGGTGGTAATAAGATATATTACTGTTGTACTGGTTAGAACAGATGCTAAAATTAATGCCTTTTTTCTTTCTTCCTTATTCCTTTCTTAGGTGTTCTATTTCCTGTTAATTCAATAAATCAAAATCCACATATTGATTTCTTATTTTTGCTGTGCAATCGAAAACAAAAAACAGTATACGGCGGATCAAAGATATAGTCAATATTTTTTTTTGTTAAACAAATTTGAAATATTCCGTTATAATACCATAAAGTCTTTAATATCAAAGATATTTTTGACAAAATGTAACCAATTCAAAGACATGATTTAAAAATTAGATTTTGTGGGGAAAAAATCAGTGTTTGGTTGTCCTTATGAAGTATTTATTTTAATGTAGAAAATTCTACAAATATGGAAACCAGATTGAAATGTGTTAATGTCTACGGTAGAGAGAGAGAGAGAGAGAGAGAGAGAGAGAGAGAGAGAGAGAGAGAGATATTTCGTTTTGAATATTTACAGTTTGGGTTTTGAATTAAAAACACTCATATTTCATTGAACTCTCTCTCTCTCTCTCTCTCTCTCTCTCTCTCTCTCTCTCTCAAATTGAAAGATTATGTTGTTGTACTTCTCTACTCGTGTATATTCGTCAGGTGTATCCGCATATTATATATGCATCAATTCAAACATACGTGCATCGGAAACAATCAGCTTGTTTCGATCACGGTTAACCATTTGCAAATTCAAAAAGAAGGGATGAGGTAACTAACGTAGTTCACGAATTAATAATAGGGAAGGTGCCCACGCCATAGATCAATGGAAGATATGCATTTGCATCCCTGCCCACGCCTGTATAACGCAGACAACAGTATTCAATATTCAGGAAGGCAGCATTTTGAAACTGAAACAGATACGACAAACTGGTCCCATAACACTAGATTTTT
>NC_079170.1:83139033-83174033 GCF_947568905.1 Ostrea edulis
AAAACGGGATTATTTAAGCTTCTCCATCGTCAACTTCCCATATTTATGTAGCAATATTGCAGTATCAGCAGGATATGGTGTTTATATCTCTCAACTGATTCGATACGCAGATCTTGTTCTGAATATGATCAGTTTTTAAATGGAGGTAGGCTACTGACAAACAAATTGATGGTACAAGGGTTTTAACAATCTCGTTTACAATCTGCATTTTGCAACTTCCATCGTCGTTATAACAATCTAGTTTGCAATACAACCTATCATTGGGATCAAATGCTGTCTCACGTTCTTAACACCCATATTTTGACCACGGATCACGCCGTTTAACGGATCACGATATAGGGCTCATGGCGGGTATGACCGGTCTAAAGGGGATGCTAACTCTTCCTAGGGACCTGACCCACCCCTGGTATATCGAGGGGTCCGTATTTGCCCGACTCTCTATTTTGTATTGCTTATAGTACTTATGAAATTGATCACTGTTCGTTATCTTCACCTTTCATGAACTAGTTTCTTGGAGCATGCACGGAAAAAATAGTGTCTACAGAAGGAAGGACAGACATACAAACGGACATGCTGATTCCAATACATCCCCCAGCATCGTTTGCGTGGGTATGATATAGAGTTGGGCAAACACGTACCCCTGGACATACCATAGGAGGGATCAGGTGCCAAGGAGGAGTAAACATCTTCTGTCGACCAGTCATATCCGCTGTGAGCTATATGTCGTGATCAGGTGTATACGCCTTATTCAAGTATGTAAAAGATCATTTCTATTTTTAAGATGAGTAGGAAAGATATCAAAGATAACAGCGGCAAGGTGGTCATGCAGGTTGTGGAATATGATGGATTTATGTTTCATGTCAGCACCATGGGGCACATAATGGAACAACTGAAACAGTTAAAGGATATGTCATTCAGGGACAGCGATGTGTGTGTGATTTCATACCCCAAATCTGGTTGGTGACTTGCTACTAATATTTTTGCATTTACAGTGCATGTTTGGCATGGGCTGAATGTTTATTACAATGTAACGAGTCCAAACAATAAATGATAAGGTTGAATTATTGAATGTCAACTATCTAGAGAACTGTATTAATTTCTAGCTAACGTTACAACCGAGTTGGTATAACTTTATGAGTATAAAATTTACATAAATCATTTAGAAATAATATCTAACAATGACTAAGTACACATGATTAATTAAATGTGGATCGTGTGTACTTACTCATCATATATATATATTTTCGGCGTTCTAATTTTTCTTTACTATACTATTACTTGTGTGGATATATATATATATATATATATATATATATATATATATATATATAATGTGACCCCTTCTACCTGTTTGAGAAGATATTGATTGTAAAAATCATCATTTATATTTGGGGCATTTTTCAATGCTGAAATTTGATCCCACCACTTGTCCTAAATAAGAATTGTACATAAAACATATTGTACATTCCGGATCATTTTTAATGTTGAAATCTGGCGTTACCAGAAATCATTACTATGTTTACCTGATCAAGATACGGAACTCACGGTGGGTGAGACCGGTCAACAGTGGAAGCTTACGCCTTTTACACACCTGATTCCACTTCTAATGAGTCCAAGTGTCCGTGTTTTCCCTACTCTCAATTATGTATTCTTAATATGAGTTGAGATTGATCCCTCTTCGTTATCTTTATCACCTTTTCGCTATGTTAAATTAACAACAACAAAAAATCTGTAACAAGTTCGTCCCTTGCAGAAAACACATTCATCGTAAACTGGTGACTACATAGATATTTCAGCATCAGGTATACTCAATTTATCAATAGAATCATGCATCTATTGATATCTAGAAAATCTGTTTCATCTCTGTAGGTACGCATTGGTGCTGTGAAGTGGTGCGCATGTTGAGGAATAACTCCTCTGAGTACCACGACATGCTACACCCTCTTATAGAAGTGTTCCCCGTAGAGAAACTTAAGCAGATGTTCGATGGTGTTTTTGTGTCCCATTTGGCGCCCCAACACATGCCGAAGGATTTCATGGAAAGGAAATGTAAAATAATCAACATCTACCGAAATCCAAAAGATGTAGCCGTATCATATTTCAATTACGTCAAGAAAACAAAATCTGGGGAGTTGATGAAGGACATGGAATTTGACGTCTTCTTCAACCTGTTTTGGACAGGACAACGTAGGGTTTATTTTACATTAAATCTTTCATTGTTGAAAGTCCATTGGGAACTTCATTTTGCCTCCCGCTTTGAAACTTATAAGGATCGTGGAAATGTAATGAGAAACTTATTCCTAGTTTTTTGTAACTAAGACGATTTTCTACTTTGCTCTGTAATGTATACATTTCAGTTCGTAGTTGTCCCTGGACAAAATATATCAAAGAATGGACAAATTATAAAGAGGAGAATCCATCACATCCTCTCTTAAATCTCTGCTACGAAGACATGAAAAAGGTAACAACTTATCCTTACAATCACAATTGAGATGTCTTTCTCGCGTATGCATACACGTGACTTTTTATTTATATCTGATACAGAATTTTTCCAAACGGCATGCCATGTATTCGTATAGAATAGGTGAACTTCCTCCTTTTAACAAAATAAAAGATATCAAAAGAAGTTATGACAAATTTGATAATTCATAATTGTTAATCATCCTCTTTTAAATTGACTCTCATTTTTAGGACCTTAAAACACACGTTAAAAAGATTGCTGACTTCCTGGAACTACACACAAGCGACGAACTCGTCACTGAAATTGCAAATGCGTGTGAATTTAAGGCAATGTCTGCTTATAAGAACAGCAACATCCCTGCGTTTATGAGCATTGTGACTGATGTCAAGGATGAAAACATATTCTATAGGAAAGGTAATCAATCTAAATGCTATTTGAACATCTGTCAGTTTTACAAAATATGTACTATCCATTTCATTGATAAAACAATCTGTTCTTCTTTGTTTTCTACTCGTTTCCTCTATTATATGTATGTGTATAATGCACAAATCCATCTGATTGTATTATGTAAGTTAAAACAGGGATTCATATGTCCTGTTATTTTGCATTTTTATAGTATTGTAAGATGGGTCACTGATTTAGATCTTCATCGTTTCGCATTCAAAGTGAAAACATGAATGCAAATCTTGAATTTACGCATGATCGTCTGATAAAGTAAATATCAAAAACCATCATTAAGGGATTGAATTCATGTTGAAGTCATTTAACACCATTTGTGTGGTTACAGGTGAAGCAGGGGATTGGAAGAATTGGCTGAAGGTTGCCCAGAGTGAGGCAGTGGATGCAGCGGTTGAGGCCGCAAAGATTCCTCTGGACATCAAGTACACCTAGAGAAAAATGAGACATTTCTAATAGGGAAAAGGAGAGTTTAGAACTTTAGTACACATGGAAGGTGTGTCAAGAAAAACATTATACGGAACTATACAATTGTCAAACTGCTTTAACATTACATGTACATCGGAAATTTTCAATCTAATCCAGAAAAAATTGGAACACAAGTGTTATATATTATTTCGTTTGAAATACATCTTATTGCTGTACTGTTATATTTCAATGTAACATTTAAGTCGGGCTATTGATATAAGGAGCCATGTTGCATGGAAATACACTTCAAATGTATCTTTTGCATTTTATTGAATAGTATATCTAAACTGAAGCATTTGTTCTTATATTTGATATATTTCTACACAAAGACATTGACGATGCATGTATAATTGAATGGAAAACTTATACGGTACCAATTTTGATGCACCAGATGCGCATTTCAACAAATAATGTCTCTTCAGTGATGCTCAAGCCGAAATTTTGGAAATTCGAAATAACAATAAACTTGTAAAAGCTAAGAGGAAAACTAGAGTGCCAGAAACTAGAGCCAAATTCGTCCAATGATCAGAGCTATGCGTGCGGGAGATATAATCCTTAATTTTGAAATGAATTTCTAAATTTTATACCAGCAATTAAATATACGTCCGTATTTTCAAGCTAGTAACGAAGTACTTAGTTACTGGGCTGTAGAGACCCTCGGGGACTAACAGTTAATTAATGATATATTTTATTATGAAATGTTCTTTATACTTCTATAGTGAATTCTCGAATCGTCACCTCAATTCATCACCATTTACGGTATAACGCCGCATTTTTCCAAGAACGTATTTCCTATTACTTAAAATTCTCGTTAAAACGTCAAATTCGCTATCGCCATTTGCCACGGCGTTTTTATTCCAAAATTCTATTTCAAAGTGTTGATTATTTCCATAAACCGCCATGGATGCACGTGATTAGTGATGCCTAAATTGGCCATTTGTGATCTCGGACGTACACCAGGGTAGAAAGATCCCAGTTTTAAATAAACAAGATACTTACTTAATATAAATTGTAATCTTGATTTTACGTCATAAAAAAATCTTTCAGTTTAGCTATGGCTTCGCTAGGAAAGAGGTTTCTGTTGAATTTCAAAAACTATAAGCAAATTATTGCATACCACGGAAACCATCCGAAATATACGGAAGAAATCGCCAATTATTTTACTGTTGTATGGACAATTCCATAAAAGAGAGGACAATGGGCGATATTTTGGCTGCAAACGATCAAATTATCGTCGACCTTTGTCTAGGTAATGACGGTTCTTCTGCCAGGAAACAGTCATGCAGTGCGCTAAATACCGACACTGGACAATGTTTTTCAATGACTTGGAACCTATTGTGTATATGTCTCTCCTACGTGTATTGTTTTAAAATGAAGTTTTATCATTGATAAACTATTTCTTTTTCTTTTTCTTTTTTTGCATATGCATCAAATCAATCTTTAATTAGAGAGAGAGAGAGAGAGAGAGAGAGAGAGAATATATTGATAAACTATTTCAATCATGTTAGAAAATTTGTAAAAAAAAAAAAAAAAAAAAAAAAAAAAAAAAAAAAAAAAGGTTACGAAGCAATTTTACATTAAAGGGAAAGGCAACCCAAAATATTTTACATGATAAATGATAGGATTGATAATATGATAAAGATTTGTCATACTATTCTGTTGATATACGGCCTAGATATGCTTCAGTATTAATTTGAAAACGTTAAAAATTGAAATTCTCGCTATCTATAGAGGCTGCCATGACGTGGAACTCTTTTGTATTCAAGACGACAAAAATCAATAAATTTGACGTCATACCGTCTGTTCCGGTTTTGATGAGATTCTAAAATAATGTGCATGCGGTAGACTTTACGAATAAATACGTTGATGCCTTCCTGTCAAGCGGTTAATTACACTAAATGCAATGGGGAGATATGAAAAAAGATTTTTTTTTTTTTCGAAATTCCCGACCCAACCAAGTCATTTGAAAAGAAAAGACTACGTAAACTGTGGATCCATCATTTGCGTAATGACAAGTTGAGGTTCGAGACATTTGTATGAAGAACCGTTTTCCGTCTGCTTGGTCTGCGACTCGACTGAACGTCTTCTTTTCTCATTTTTTTCTTGCGAAAGAACGGGATCAAATCTATACGGTGCAAAACTTAACTGTTCGTGACATGTCATGTTTACAGTGCTACTGATGACATATACCGGAACAGACGGTCTGAAGTCATAAATTAAACATCAATGGCCGCTCTCTTAGCGGCGGGTTATTTAAAATACATGATAGATTAATATTGAATTAATTGTTAGGCAAGGATTTTTGTCATAAAATACTGTCATTTACGGTATCAGTAAGTAATACTTTATTCATAAAAGCAACAATGGGGTTAGGGTTGCCTTTCCCTTTAAGTTTGTATGAAAAGTCAAAATTAATCTTACATATACAAGAATAGTATCTATTTCTCCCCCAGAATGGCGGGAATTCAATTCATCGCCAAATTCGTTATAACGCAATAAATTCAAAAGAACAAAAGGTGGCGATTTATCGAAAGTTGACTGTATTTGATGTAATTTGAATATGTGGCGTCATCAGCGTTACAGAAGTCTTCTTGATAAATACTGTATACAGTAGGTGTTTGCATCCCGTTTCATTTTCGCCCATTTTGTCTTCATCACAAATGGGTGAATTTAAAACTGAACGAGTATCAAGTAACCAAAAACACATTGGACCAATAAATCCCATAACTCCTATCAGGATTACTAATCAGATAGTTGGGCAAACATGAACCCCTGGACACACCAGAGGTGAGATCAGGTGCCTAAGAGGAGTAAGCATCCCCTGTCGACTTGTCACACCCACCGTGAACTATCGTATTGATCAGGTAAACAGAATAATCCTTAGTCAAAATCAATGTGTCAAGAAGAGCCTAACAACCGGACTAAAACAATGATAGGTTATATTGACAAATAAGCTAAATGAATAGATACGACCAGATAAATTACATTGAAATTATGTGTAAAATTAGTATTACAATATTATATACCTTGAATTAATATTTACCTGATCATATTTTCAGAAATCTGTACCAACCTTCTTCAAAGAGTTTAAAATTGAAAAGAAAGCAGCTGATATTGGGCCATGTAAGGGGAATAACTATGTTAAACAAATGGGTAGTTATGTATAAATATCACTAATAATATGAGATACGAGTAACATAGAGCTGAGATGAAGGAAATAGGATGAGAAAATATTGTGAACAACACTCAGTTACTTTTATGAACACTGTTTTGATTTCACCCTTGGGATCTTCTCCAAAGTGGTCTAGAGGTAGATCGTTGGTCCCAGATGTGGACGGTCGGGGTTCGAATACCGGCCACGACAGACATAGGTCGTTAAAACAGGTAATGACAGTTCTATCGCCAAACATTCGGCATCAGGTGTGAATGTCACGGGTCCTCGGAGCTGACCGTCCCTAAGGAAGGATTAGGATTTTGACATCTAAAATTTTCCCCATCTGGGAGAAATCATGCTTACAATACCCTGAATGCTTTCTATCTTTAGTTACGTTTCTCATTTACTACTTATTCAGTTTTCAAAATATTTTCTTGCTGTGAAGTTGATCTAATGGAGTCAAAGGTCATTGCTTGTAAATGCAAGAATATGGAATCAGAGAATGAAGTGGTAATTTACCACGACATTCTCTGATTATCTTCTAATCATGTCTGAATAATCACAAGAATACATTTATGGAAGGTTGCTTTCTGGAATTTTTCAATGCATCAAATTACATGTATTTACTAAAACGATGTGAAGATAACGAACAGTGATCAATCTCCTATAAAGAATACAAATTAAGAGTAGAACAAGTACTTACGAACTGACTGTATTTACAAATTAGATCATTATAAGAACCCCATAAATTGCGAAAATCTGACATTAATTAAACCAGACTGTTGAAACGCCTATAATAGCATATGTCAGTAGCCTGCCTCCATTTGAAAATTGATCATACAAAGAACAAGTTTCACGTATAATAAGGTAATAGACATAATCACCGTATACGGGTGATAATGGAATGCTTCACAAATATTGGAAGTTAACAATATAGAAACTGAGGTCCTCGCTTGTCAGAGGTTCGTTATAATGAATATCTTTGAAATACTATGGTACATGACAATCCCCCCAAACTTTAAATGCCTGGATATTAATTATTAACTTGGGAAACAAATAGATCTAAATAGATTCATATATTTTAAGTCGTGCAAGACAGGGGCACACATCTCACAATGTTTTTTATTTGGTTTTGGTCAACCATATTTTTAATCGATGGTTAAAATTACAGTTGAAGAAAAAAGTAATAAGATAAATGCCAGAGTTATGTACTGCTGGCACTACATAAAAACTTGTGATAAAGAACAGTGGATGCTCCTAATCACATTCTTCAAATGCACCTCTAGTGGCACTAAACTATATTGCTGTTGTAATGATGGAGGCATGTGTGTAAAAAAAAAAATAATGACTATTTTCTTAGTTCCGGAATCCTTTCTCAGGGATTCCATGTTCACTAAATTCCATGAAAGGTGAAGATAACGAAAAGTGATAAATCTGGTAATACCTAAAAGGAATACAAAATAGAGAGTTGGGCAAACGAGATATATTAGAATCCTCATATCAATTACTGTGTAATCCGAAAAAAGCAATATGGGGCGGAAGTAAGGCATATTCATTGAGTCGACTTGGGTAGAGAGCTACTCCTTGGTATTGCGTCCATCCTGCGGATTTACCGCTTCACTACAACCCTAATTCATACGCACCTGAATATAGTTTGATTGGTAGTACATGTATATGTTACATGATTTGTTATGAAGTCCTTATTCATCAATGTTTTAATTGATAAAAAAACGGGTACCAATTACTTCAGTATCAAAATGGGTTGAGAATGGTGATCTGTTTAATGAGATAGAATGGAATAAAATATTTGAGCTCCCCTTTAAGGTAACAAAAGGGTCGAAGTATCAATGGTTACAATTTCAAATACTTCATAGAACAATTCCTACCAATAATTATCTTTTTAAACTTAAATTAATAGACTCCCCCATTTGTACATTTTGCAAAAGTAACATAGAAACAATTGATCACTTGTTTGTAGAATGTTTTGAAGTAGAGGAGATCTGGTGTGCAATTGAAGACTGGTTTCTCAATAAAATTTAATAAACCAATTATATGTGATAGACAAGCCATACTATTTGGCAAATACAATAACAGAAACTTATACAAAGTACAAAATTTACTAATACTTATTGTAAAGTATTACATATTTACAAGTAGGTATAAAATGGCTCCAAAACTAAATGTTTGTGCTGTCAAAAAACATATCATTGATAGATTTTATATAGAAAAATCTATGTTGCTAAAAAGCTGTAAATATACTGAATATGAGAAATACTGGCAGAATATATGTGATTTGCTTTAATTATGTACAGTTAACAAATAACAATTGCTTTATATGAAATGATTGAGACTGATCAGTAGACCAGGCAAAATTCTTCCCCTTACTCTCTCTCTCTCTCTCTCTCTCTCTCTCTCTCTCTCTCTCTCTCTCTCTCTCTCTCTCTCTCTCTCTCTCTCCCTGTCTCTCCTTCTCTCTCCCCATCTTTTCGAAATTAAATACCTTTCACATTATACATGTACATATGCACTCCTAAATATACACATATATGTTTGTACTTGCTTGAAATCTGTATATACTATATTATCATGTATTGTTAATATGTAAATGTTTATTTATTGTGAAAGCAAAAAAATAAATGAATTACAAATTACATTGTAATTAAACTGTGAAAAAAAAAATTGAACATTTTGAAACAATTCTTTTCCGGTAAGGTAAATACATATATCCATGTATTTTCATGTTTGTTGCTTGGTAAAATTGAATTTAGATCATATTATACATACAGAAATAAAACATATGCCCTTTGAAAGACTGTACGGGGTGTCTTGCTTGTTAGTAATGATATTGTTAATAGTGTATTTCTCATCATTTCAGCTGTAAATCAAAATGAAGATGGCTGCTAGTAAATAATAATTAATGATAAAATTATAATTTGGAAGGGTGTAGTATTAATTCAGTTCAGACCTTGTGTGCCTGCGTGTTAGCTACATCTACATGAGCTAGTATGAAAATGATGCATGCATTTATTAATTATATATTTGCTTTCATCAATACAAAACTTACTTCCTAAAAAAAAAAAAAAAAAAAGTCCTTATTCATCCAATCCGACTTCCAACTCTCCCCATTAAACATATTATTATTTCAATAGACTTCATATGCCTTTCATCATTATTATTTGGCTAAGTTTTGAATATCTCATACATACCTTTGTTAATCATGCTAATAAATACTAAACTCAATGAAAGACGTGCAGTGTCTGCATTCACATCCGCAGTCCAATGTTCTCCCAACTGTATTCAGTTGTAAACCTGCTAGGTCGACGCCTGATTCTGAAATATTTCCACATTTTTTTCACAAACAATATATGCATTCCATTGACGTTATTAAGAATTTTGTGTAGAGCAATGATTTTATTTAACAAGGTGAAGATAACGTACAGTGATCAATCTCATAAATCCCATAAATAATACAAAATAGATAGTTGGGCAAACACGAACCCCTTGGCACACCAGAGGAGGAGTAAGCATCCCCTGTCGACCGGTAACATCCGCCTTAAGCCCTATATCCTGATCAGTTAAACAGAGTTATCCGTAGCCAAAATCAGTGTGCTAAGAACGACATAACAATCGGTATGAAACACGTCAGACAGCATTTGACCCAATGATAGGTTGTATTGATGAACTAGATTGTTATAACGAGCATATAATTTGGAAAATGTTGGCTTCAATTCAGACTATTGAAATCCCTGTACCATCAACGTGTTTGTCAGTTGCTTGCCTTGATTTAAAAACTTACTATACGCAGAAAAAGCTCTTGCATATCGAATCATTTGGGAGATATAAACACCATATGCATGTGATAATGGAATATTGCTTCATAAATATGAAAAGTTGACGATCGAGAAGCTGAAATCATCCCGTTTGTCATACAGTTGAGTTGTCAGTTTGCCATCCATGTCTACTTTCAATAGAATATTTAAGCATGAAGCAGAAGTAGACAACTCTGTGGTGTCTTTTATTTCAAGTTCATAAGGATATATCGAATCGACATATGAATGGAAATTATTATTCTCAATAGATAATACGTCGTCGATATATCTAAATGGCGAATTGAAAGCCACAACAAGCGATTTTTTCTTCTCACATAAAAGGTTTAGAATAAATTCTGCTTCATAGGAATATAAAAACAGGTCAACAAACAATGGAACACAATTCGTGACCATTGGAATTCAAACAGACTGTTGGAAGACCTGATCACCAAAGACCACGAAGATGTTGTCAATGAGGAACTCTAGTATATATTTTTCAACTTCAGAGTATTTATGCGTGAAGTCAGAGTGATGTTTAACAAAGTAATTCTTTGGATGACTGATCACTAGATATGAGTGTTTCCGTTTTCCAGTTTTGTTGAAGAAGCAACTGCCTATGATGTCAAAAAGTTTAATCTTTAATTTATTGTGAGGAATGGTCTTGTCAAGTGTTGAAAAATCATATGTTTTGATGTTATTATGGAATCCGGATAGGGCCACGTAGTTCACTATCGCACCATCGCACCATCGAGGTTCGGGTCGATGGTGCGATGACGCGATTATGCGATGACGATGGCGCGATGGTGTGATTACGATGACGCGATGGTGCGATAGCGAGATGACGATGGTGCGATAATGCGATAACGATGGTGCGATGATGCGATAACGCGATGCCGCTTTAAAACATCGCTACATCTTCATCGTGCAATCGCACCAGCGGCATCGCATCTTCGCCAGCGTACCATCGCGTCATCGCAGTATCGGTCCATCGCACTATCGCACCATCGTTATTGCATTGTCGCGCCATCGTACCATTGTCATTGCACCATCGCACCATCGCGTCATCATCAATGCGCCATCGTCATTGCATTATCGCGGCATCGCACCATCGACCCAAACCTCGATGGTGCGATAGTGAACTAAGTGGCCCTATCAGGATTCCATATGTTATTGATTTGGAAAAAGTTTTGCGATTTCTAGGTTACCTAAAGTTCTTCAAAAAAAAATTTGAATCCACATTTTATTAACACCACTTCTGGCATATGTAGTGCAGAGTAAATTTGAAGTTTCCCTTTCACAGCTGTTAATATTTTGGTGAGGAGCAAAGATAGGGGCTTGATAGTACACTTACTGGATACAGCAATGTATCTTTGTTTGTAAAGGTTTTATGTAGTTTAGGAGTCCAGTACAGGTACAGTAATTCATATTCATTTGACCCATGGATTGGGATATTAAATGTGTCTAAAACTGAAGTATGGTTGTGAAGAATTTCATCTTTTGAAAGGACGGTTGGAGTATAAATTCGATTACCAAAAGTGGAATTAATGCCAAGTTCGTTTAAAATACAGTTGTAAGAATGAGCCTTACAAACAAAGACAATGTTGTTACAAGCTTTGTCAGCTGGAACCAAAACATATTCCTCATGTAACCTATCTAATTCTTTTATCATTTCTGGTTTACTAAACACAGAAGGATAGATGGTACGTACTTTGGTTTTAATATGTCTAATGTGGGATTTCAATATTCCTCTAATGCAAGGTGAAGATAACAAACAGTGATCACTCTCATAACTCCTACAAGCAATACAAAATATATAGTTGGGCAAACACGGACCCCTGGACACACCAGAGGTGGGATCAGGTGCCTAGGAGGAGTAAGCATCCCCTGTTGACCGGTCACACCCGCCGTGAGCCCCATATCCTGATCAGGTAAACGGAGTTATCCGCAGTCAAAATCAGTGCATTTAACCCATTCTGACAATGTATCATGTTCTTCTTTCTCATATATAGCCGATCGTCTGGCATAATCTTCGACAAAATTCAATCAAATGATTTGGCATGACGTCATCTGGTACATTTTGTAATACATAATGCATTTTATGCTTTGATAGGCGGATCAATGTAAAGCTTATACGGTACCAATTTTGATGCACAAGATGCGCATTTTGACAAATAATGTCTCTTCAGTGGTGCTCAACCGAAATGTTTGAAATCCGAAATAACTATGAAGTTTTAGAGCTAAATATAGCCAAA
Source organism: Ostrea edulis (assembly GCF_947568905.1). NCBI lineage: Eukaryota > Metazoa > Mollusca > Bivalvia > Ostreida > Ostreidae > Ostrea > Ostrea edulis. The sequence continues at coordinate 83,151,634 of NC_079170.1, forward strand.
AACAGCGTGCCAAAAAAGTGGAGCCAAATTCGTCCAAGGATAAGAGCTATGCATGAGGGAGATAATCCTTAATTTTGAAATGAATTTCTAAATTTTATTACAGCAATTAAATATACATCCGTATTTTCAAGCTAGTAACAAAGTACTTAGCTACTGGGCTGTAGAGACCCTCGGGGACTAACAGTCCACCAGCAGAGGCCTCGACCCAGGGGTCATAATGTAAAACTTATACGGTACCAATTTTGATGCACCAGATGCGGATTTCGACAAATAATGTCTCTTCAGTGATGCTCAACCGAAATGTTTGAAATCCGAAATAACTATGAAGTTTTAGAGCTAAATATAGCCAAAACAGCGTGCCAAAAAAGTGGAGCCAAATTCGTCCAAGGATAAGAGCTATGCATGAGGGAGATAATCCTTAATTTTGAAATGAATGAAATAAATCCCCAAATCAAAATAGAATCTCTATTTCATAATGAGTTGCAAGTACTTGATATATCATTATTTCGCACATGATATCGTTGTATCAGTGTTAGTGCTCTAACTTCTAACTGTTAATGCTCTGTGCACTTACAAGTAAAAGAAAATACGATTTGATTAACATCGAGAAAAAATCAAACAAAGGTATTTTCTTGTGCACGTTTTATTCCGTTGATTGTCTATTTCATAGAGGGTCACGATGTCAAAATTATATTTCAAATAGTAGTGTTATCTGGGGTTCAGAGGGATGTGTGTTCCAATACCAAGTTACATTATCGAATGTAAGCTATTTTTTGTCATTGTTTTCAGCCAATCAAATTTTGTGTCACAAGTAGAATTAAAGTATTTATCAATACGAATAAAAAATGCATTCATAGAGTATATGCCAACACACGTTTTACAGCACAGAGGGAAAATATAAGGTAAGAGTTTTCTGCTCATTTATGAATGATTGCTCCATTTCAAGCATTAAACTTAACCCGTGTAAATTCAGACTTCACCCTTGTAGAAACTTACCTCATCCTAGACTTGCTCAAGTCTCTATGTTGTTTTTATTACATTATCATTTCATCCAAATTTTACTGTGTTTCTCTGCTCTCTACCATACTTAATGTCACCAAACATAGAGTTTGGCATTATCAAAAGTATTAAAGAGAGCACTGATTATTAAACATAGAGACTTGAGCAAGTGTAACCTCATCCCTGTAGAACTAGATATCATCCCTGTAGAATTAGAAACCATCCATGTAGAATTAGATCTCACTCATGTAGAGTTAGATCTCACCCGTGTAGAATTAGATCTCACCCGTGTAAAATTAGATCTCACCTGTGTAGAATTACATCTCACCCGTGTAGAATTAGATCTCACCCGTGTAAAATTAGATCTCACCCATGTAGAGTTAGATCTCACCCATGTAAAATTAGATCTCACCCATTTAGAATTAGATCTCACCCGTGTAGAATTAGATCTCACCCGTGCAGAATTAGATCTCACCCATATAGAATTAGATCTCACCCGTGTGGAATTAGATCTCACCCATGTAGAATTAGATCTCATCCGTGTAGAATTAGATCTCACCCATGTAGAATTAGATCTCACCCATGTAGAATTAGATCTCACCCGTGTAGAGTTAGATCTCACCCGTGTAGAATTAGATCTCACCCGTGTAGAATTAGATCTCACCCATGTAGAATTAGATCTCACCCGTGTAGAATTAGATCTCACCCATGTAGAATTAGATCTCACCCGCGTAGAATTAGATCTTACTCATGTAGAATTAGATCTCACCCGTGTAGAATTAGATCTCACCCGTGTAGAATTAGATCTCACCCATATAGAATTAGATCTCACCCTTGTGGAATTAGATCTCACCCATGTAGAATTAGATCTCATCCGTGTAGAATTAGATCTCACCCGTGTAGAATTAGATCTCACACTTGTAGAGTTAGATCTCACTCCTGTAGAATTAGATCTCACCCGTGTAGAATTAGATCTCACCCGTGTAGAATTAGATCTCACCCATGTAGAATTAGATCTCATCCGTGTAGAATTAGATCTCACCCGTGTAGAATTAGATCTCACCCGTGTAGAGTTAGATCTCACCCGTGTAAAATTAGATCTCACCCGTGTAGAATTAGATCTCACCCGTGTAGAATTAGATCTCACCCATGTAGAGTTAGATCTCACCCGTGTAGAGTTAGATCTCACCCGTGTAGAATTAGATCTTACTCGTGTAGAATTAGATCTCACCCGTGTAGAATTAGATCTCACCTGTGTAGAATTAGATCTCACCCATGTAAATTAGATCTCATCCGTGTAGAATTAGATCTTACTCATGTAGAATTAGATCTCACCCGTGTAGAATTAGATCTCACCCGTGTAGAATTAGATCTCACCCATGTAGAATTAGATCTCACCCGTGTAGAATTAGATCTCACCCGTGTAGAATTAGATCTCATCCGTGTGGAATTAGATCTCACCCATGTAGAATTAGATCTCACCCGTGTAGAATTAGATCTCACCCGTGTAGAATTAGATCTCGACCGTGTAGAAACAATAGCAATCGTGTATAATACCTGTCCGTATACACTATTTATCTAGGTAGAATCTCCTTACTCAATGTTACTCAATGTGTCCACGGGTCCGTGTTTGCCCAACTCTCTATTTTGTATTGCTTATAGGAGTTATGAGATTGATCACTGTTCCTTATCTTCACCTTTATAGGAGTTATGAGATTGATCACTGTTCGTTATCTTCACTTTTCATATTCAAACAAATGAATGTGAATGGAGATATAAAAACGTACATTAACGTATCATAGATCGCCGTATTCTCTATGTCATTCCTTAGAAAAACTTCAACATCACAGGTCAAGGAAATCTTAAGTAACCACTCATCTGTCATTGAAAAAGCACACGTGTAGTTGTAACGATAAATTCTACCGTGGTTCTAATTATCACACGCATCTTTCGGTATAGAGGGCAACAAGGAAACTGTGTGTGCCCGGTTCCGCTTCATATTAACTTGTATTTTAAACCATTATCAGATCCTTTTATGTATCAGTGAACGAAACGTCTATTCTGATTCTTTTCTACTTGATGTGAAGGTATTGAAAATTTGTTGGTTTCCTCTATCTATTCAGCACTTACCTTTCAATCCCTGCCACCAAAATTACCATTTTTCACAGTAAAAATGCGCATGCTTAATGCTAATATTCATAAGCAAATATCAACGTCATCTTATATGTTTATTCCCATTCCATTACTTGAAATATCGGTGGCCATGATGTAATGCAAACCCAATGCAAACCCGAAATGTAACATTTAACGATGCAAATGCTACTTATGTTTAAGAAAGGAAAAATGCCCGTATGTAAAATGATTATAATAAAATAGTATAAAATGATTATAATACTCATTGTCATATACGCAGCGATCGGTTACACAAAAAGTGCAGATAATGAACAATGATCAATGCAAGGTGAAGATAACGAACAGTGATCAATCTCAAAACTCCTACAAGCAATACAAAATAGATGGTTGGGCAAACACGGACCCCTGGATACACCAGAGGTGGGATCGGGTGCCTAGGAGGAGTAAGCATCCCCTGTTGACCGTTCACACCCGCCGTGAGCCCCATATCCTGATCAGGTAAACGGAGTTATCCGCAGTCAAAATCAGTGTGCCAAGAACGGCTTAACAATCGGTATGAAACACGTCATGACTCCTATAAAGAATACGAAATAAAGAGCTGGCAGACACGTACCCAGGTCTGGAGGTTATAAAACTTTTTGAGCATGTTTTCATACTCAGATTTGATCCCCATGTTCTAGATAGTACTCATACTCAAAAGTGAAGGTTATAAAACTTTTATTAAATCATTCTCATACTAAAATGGATTACATCCTCGCGATCTTTTGAGTATGCTTCAGAAGTTAGAGTTATACTAAAAAATGGCTGAGTATGCGTGCGGTAAAAGTTTCATATCCTCCAGGCTTGTATATACCAGAGGTGGAATAGGAGTAAACATTCCCTGTCAACCGGCCACACCCATCGTGAGCTATGAATATTTCCTTCTCTCATTTTTGTTGACAACGCAACTGTCAATGATATAGCCTTTCATTTCTCGTAAGGAATGGTCGAATAAAGTGATGAAAAAAAGTGATTTGTTTTTAAATTACTAAAGGTTCCCTAAAAATTTTTAGAGTCCACATTTGATCTACAACATTTCTGGCATATGTTGTGACAAAGTACGCTTTTAAATTTCGCCTTCACAGCTGTTAATATTTCGTGAAAAGCAACGATAGAGGCTTGGTAGAACATTTACTGGATCCACCAATGTATCTTTCTTTGTAAGGTTTTTGTGAAGCTTAGGAATCCAGTATACATGTACGTACGGTAACTCATATTCATCCATCCCATTAACTGCAATTATCTATCCGTTCTCATTTATTCATAAACAGAGAAATATAATGAAACACCAATTCACACGAAGTTATAAGGATGGACAAATGTGGTGTTGATCTCTGACATCAATGTAGCAACATGAATCCTGCCACCAGAACTGTCATTTATTTCATCTGAACGTATGATTGAAATTGAACTGCCCTCTTATAGCTTCTTCTCTGTTTGTGTTTCTGCTATGGTTTGATTATTTCATTTTCATTCATATGTCGACTTGTTATATCTCAGTGATCTTCAAATAAAGGACATAACAGTCTACCACATCTGCATTATACTTGGATATTTTATTGAACATAAATGTTAACACCAGACTGCCAACTCAACTTTAAGGCAAACGAGATGACTCCAGCTTCTCCATTGTCACAATCCCAAATCTGTGTAGCAATATGCCATTACATGGCTCAACTACAAATTGTGTTTATGTCTCTTAACTAATTTGAAACACAATAACACGATCTGTGTATCGCCGCGCTTTAACACGAGACAGAACACTGCCAGTAGTTAGCGACCTCTATGGTTTTATAGTGACTTTATTTGGAAATATGACCTGCCAGTAGGTTGAATACTGTCTGACATGTTTTAAACCGATTTCACCCTTTCCTGATCCAAATGTACGGCTCATGACGGCTGTGACTGATACACAGGGGAGGCATACTCCTCCTAAACATCAGGGCCCCTATTCACAAAACATCTTACGACTAAGCTGAAAAAATAATTCTGTCTGATAATCAAATTCCAATCACAAGGCCATACGTATGTATTCAAGTTTTATAAATCATGGACGTACTTTACTTATTAAGAAAATCTACAAGAAATGAAAAATAAGAAAATTACAGTGTTCATAAATTTGATCTTACTCGTAAGATATTTTGTGAATAAGGGCCCTTGTCCCACCCCTGATATGTACAGGGGTCCGTGTTTGCCCTAGCGTTTGCCTCTATGCATATTCGTTACATGATTTATGAGATTGATAACTTTTTTCAAGTACAGTGCATTCAGCTAAATACATCCGTTCTGTTAGTTAAGTATATACATTATTCATGTATTTAGCAGAGTATTTCTCTTTTTAAGATGAGTAAGAAAGATATCAAAGACCCTAGTGGTAAAGTGGTGATGCAGGTTGTGGAATATGACGGATTTCTGTTTCCTTTCAACTACACGGGCAACATAGAGAAACACCTGAAACAATTAAAATACATGTCATTCAAGGACGGTGATGTCTGTGTGATTTCATACCCCAAATCTGGTATGTGACTTACAATTTTGCTTCTAGAGTGCATGGAGAGTATGGATTGAACATCCATTTACGAAGCCAAAAATGAATAATATGGTTGAATTATTGAACATCAACTATTTTGAGAACCGCAATCAATTTCTAGCTAACGATAAAACCTCAGCAGTGTTACAACTGCATTGGTTATAAATAATAACACCACTTGAACTCGGAAGACATCATCTAATGATATCAGATCAAGTGAAATATGCCGAAATACAATAGATTGAATGAAACATTGCTATCCATTTTGAATGCACATTGTAATACATATATAAAATGGTAAAGTAGAACGTTTCAGGAAGAATATAATAGCCTGCTTGTATGTAAAACTTATACGGTACCAATTTTGATGCACCAGATGCACATTTCGACAAATAATGTCTCTTCAGTGATGCTCAACCGAAATGTTTGAAATCCGAAATAACTATGAAGTTTTAGATCTAAATATAGCCAAAAACAGCGTGCCAAACAAGTAGAGCCAATTAAATTAAATCCATATACATGTACACGTAGCGCTGGTATATGTACAAAAAATCTGATAATTTCAGTCAATAAAAAGCCCCCTTGAGTCATCCTTTTAGCATTTTCAACTTCTAGCACAAAATATCATTATTATCATCATTATCATGATCATTATTACCGGTATGTTTCGCAAACAAAGTTTGGGAACATATTGTTTTACGCTCTCTCTTATTGTTATTATTAAGGTCTTCTGATTTTCGATTTATAGTGATCGTATTGTTTCTTTTTATTATCATTATTATTACTTCCCCTTTTAGTACATACGATTACACAACAACTCCTCGATTTTTTATAAATTGTTTTGCGGATGATTTGTTCTTGATATAAATTTTTTGATAAAACGCAGTTCTATGAAACATTCACTTCCGAGTATGAGATATTGACTTCTGAAATGACTCATAAGTCGATCTTGTGCTGCAAAGTAAACATTAGGCCCACATATGTATCCTACCTATGTTTTCAAGATTCGTCGCAAACTCCAACTTACATTGTCAAATTTGATAAATATAATACATGATCCAGTTATTTGAAGAACCAAGATGGTTTCTTTCACAGTCGACACTTCCTTGGTATGTTGCTAAGCGTTGCAAGTAATTTCGTTTGTTCATCAGTGTTTGTTAAACTATTTCATAAACGAAAAAGTTAATTTGTAACTACGTTATACCATATAATCAAACTTCGTGTTGTTTGTGCTTCTTACAATCCACTACGCTTTGTGGGTTTTAAAGCGTAAACTGCAACAAGTTAGAGTATATGGTATAACATAGTTACTATACTTTTATGGTAGTTATAACGACCTAGTTTGCCAATGCAGCCTATCATTGGGTGAAATGCTACCTGACGTGTTTCACATCGATTGTGAGACCGTTTTTGGCGCACCGGTTTTAGATGGCCCAGTTTGCCTGATCAATATATGGGGCTCACGACGAATGTCACCGGCCGATATGGGATGTTTACTCCTTCTAGGCACATGAACCCACCTCTGGTGTGTGCAGAGGTCCGTGTTTACCCAACTATTTATTTTGTATGGCTTGTGAAAGTTGTGAGATTGGTCACTGTTTGTTATCCTCACCTCTCATAGGTGAAAAATCGCTTTATTCCTTAAGTGTATAATACTCGCATGTATTTTCATATTCCTTTTCCACAATGATATTCTACTTTCATTCCTTTCGGAATTCCCAGTCGCTATCATTGATGTCCTACATTCATTTCTTCCGAATTTCCTGTCGTGATTCATGTCGAGGAAACTATATGTTCTTACATCTAGATTTGCATGCTAAATAAAGTGATGACGATTTGCTTCCGACCAATCAGACAAATGAGTTGAATTCAATATGGGTTACGTACGAAAATACTTTGATTTTACGTTCGAAAAATGTCAAATTTTGAAGTTTCTCTCTGAATGAAAATGAGCATTGTTACTAGATGAAACGTCGTATACATGTACATACCCAAATGTCGAGTTGAAGGCCATCTCAAGATGTTTTCGTACGTAGAAGCTTTTTTGATAAATATAATTTCTTTCTTAGATTGTCATAACCCTGCAAAACAGACATTCTTGGTGAGCTAATAAATATGAGTTGAATAAAAGTGAAATCTGCATATACATGCAATGGGAAGAAATATTTTGGGCTTGACAGGAAAACGAAATGAGAACAATTGCAGATGTTCTAACCACTGCGTAATTGAAGCCGATATTCACAGTCTATTTATACCTGAATACTACAGGTGATATTCAGATTTTACTAATTCGTATTGTTAAAGAGTAATGCAACATCGGTTTAATATATTATGTAGGACTTCAAAGTTCGATGGGACTCTAAAGTGCGATGGTCACGCCAAAGTACAATGGTCTGCCCCAAACCCCGATGATGTGACACGCCAAAGTGCGATAGTCCACATTCATGCGCCAAAGTGCGATGGTCTGATACGCCAAACTGCTATGGTGTGAAACGAATGTGCCATAATGCGATGGTGTCGACACGACAAAGTCCGATGGTGCATACTAGTGCGCCAAAGTGCAATGGAGTGACATGCTGAAATCAGTTGGTTTGTGAACGACAGAGTGTTTTTGGTACAGACTGTACCAACTGTATGATGTTGTTTCATCAAAATATCAGTACAAAATCCATTCACAACAAATAAAGATTAGAACTTATTTCCTTGTCGTGTTATTAAACTCAAAATTGTCTAACACGAAATCGTATAGAATGTTTTGCATTATAGCATACCCCCAGGAATTTATTATGTGTACATCACAAGTAATAATGTTATCATCGGAGTGTCATTAAATAATGTTTGGGCGATGTAGATAGTTCGACAACAAATGCACTTTGCCGTTCTCACAATCCTCAACGTTGCTGTCATCCATGTCAATCTTAATCACCCGTTCCTTCCTACGATATTTTCTGAAGAAGTTGGTGTCAGCACTGCAGCAGAAAGAACTTTTGTTGAGACAAACTGACATTGCACCTCTTCGGTTTCATTTTGAAAGGCGTTAAGAATGACGTCACAATGACGTGGCGTCATAAACGTTACTGAACCCTGCACCATCCCACTTTGGCGTCCGTAAAGTTAACAAAACATCGCACTCTGGCGCAGACCATTGCACTTTGACGTGACCCTCGCACTTTGGCGTGACCATCGCACTTTGGAGCGACCATCGCACTTTACATTCTTACATATAAACTACGGACTACTCCGTTTACTGATCAAGATATTTGACTCTTGGTGGGTGTGAATGCTCAAAAGTGGATGCTTAGCATCCTAGGCACCTGATCCTACTTCTGATGAGTCCAGGGATCCGTGTTTTCCCTACTCTTAGTTCCATATTTTTTATATGAGTTATGAGATTGATCACTGCTCGTTATCTCCACCTTTTCGCTAAGTTAAATTTACAAACAGAACGAATCCATTGAAAATTTGTCCCCTGGTGAAAACAAATGCATCGAAAATTTATCACCACACATAGATAATTCAGCATAAAGTTTACTCAAAGAATCAATAAAATCATGAATCTCTAGATATCTAACTAAAAATCTGTTTCATCTCTGTAGGTACGCATTGGTGTTATGAAGTAGTGAGCATGTTGAGAAATAACTCTTCTGAGTACCACGACACGATGCCCCCTCTTATCGAATTGTTTCCCGTGGACAAACTTCAGCAGGTTTCCGATGGTGTTTATGTGTCCCATATGGTACCTCGACTTATGCCGAACGATTTCATGGCCAGGAAATGTAAACTCATCAACATCTACCGAAATCCAAAGGATGTAGCTGTGTCATATTTTAATTTCGTCAAGAAAACAAGAGCTGGGGAAATGATGAAGGACATGGAATTTGACGTCTACTTCAATCTGTTTTGGACAGGACAACGTAGGATTTGTTTTACATTAAACCATTTTTGTTGCAAGTATGTTGGGAATTTCAATTTGACTCCGGTTTTAAAACATATAAAGATCATAGAAATATAAAAGGAAACTTGATTTCAGTTTTTCGTGACTAAATCGATTTTCTAAGTTGCTGTATAATGTATACATTTCAGTTCGCTGTTGTCCCTGGACAAAATATATAAATGAATGGGCAAACTATAAAGAGGAGAATCCATCGCACCCTCTCTTAAATCTCTGCTACGAAGACATGAAAAAGGTAACAACTCCACAGTCTCGCAATCACAACTAACACGGCTTTCTCGCGCATGCATACACTTGGCTTTTTAGTGATATTTGGTGCAGAATTTCTTACAAACGGTATACCATGTATTCGTACAGAATAGGTGAGCTTCCTGTTTTTAACAAAATAAATGATATCGAATAAACGTATGACAAATGATAACTCCTAATTAAAAACAATTAATCTGTTTTGAATCAACTTGTCTTTCGTTATAGGACCTTATGACACATGTAAAGCAGATTGCGGACTTCCTGGATTTAGACACAAGTGACGAACTAATCACTGAAATTGCGAATAAGTGTGAGTTTAAGGCAATGTCGGCTTATAAGAACAGCAACATTCCCGAGTCTTTGAGCATTGTGACTGATTTAAAGGATGAACACATATTCTATTGGAAAGGTAATCAATTCAAATGTTCTCTGAACACTTGTTCACTTTGCTAAAACATCCTTTCCACTCCGCGGTTCTTTTTTGTCTTCGATTCATTTCGTGTATCAATACACAAATCCATATCATTGTTTTATGAAAGTTAAAACACCATTTCGTTAATTCGGAGAATTGTGCCTTGAAATGTGTTACCAAGATTCGACAAACTAAGATTAATTACAAATATAGATCAGCTAGTAGTGACAGAAATCAAGATGGGCGCATAGAAACGCGCTCCTCATATAGGCAATTCAAATATACGTCCTGCTTTTTGAATCCAGAGAACATAATGTGTTGGTGAATGTTGCTTTTCTCTTTGTTGAATCTCAATTTTGGAGCAGGAAACCATTGTCAAATTGATGACATGTACTATATCTAATATTCTATCACCGGTACTGGCGTTAGTGAACACTACTCGAAACATTTTTATGGCTCAAACGCAAAGAACGCGAATTGTAAATCTTTGAATACCTCTATAACGTTAGATACTACAATGGCAAAATATCCAGGAAAGTCAAGGATGGGTAACGAGAAAAAAAATATCACAAGAGGAGGTATTAAAAACATTGTGTCCAATTTAAAAACTGTGAAAGAGAGTGTAAGTAGAACTGTAAACAATGATTATCTCAGAAAGTGCAAACAGAAACAAGCAATACGTGTTTATAAATTTATTTGGCGATAAAGGGCACGGCTGATTAAAGTATCAAAAGCAAACAAATCAAGTTCAAATTGTGGGCTGCATCACACAAATGGCAAGCCCCAAAAGCATCATATCAATGTCAACATCAATTAGGGATGACCTTGACCCTGGGAGATGGAAAGGTCAAGGTCAAATTCAAAAACAAATTCAATATATGACCTTGAACCTGTGAGATACAGAGGTCAAGGTCGAAATTCAAACACATCAAACAAATATGGCATTAAGCCTGGGAGGAGCAGAAATCGAGGCCGAATTTTCAAATCAAATGTCATATTTTTCACATGTACATAATAAGCCGCTCGTTGAGCAATGAGCTCATCAGTCACACTAAAGTCATTGTTTCTGTATCAGCCGCACCGACATTTATTTGGGAGTGTAACCTGAAAGATAAAGCAAGGACAAGCAGTATCCTGGTTTCAGGAAAAAAAACAAAGACAACAGAACAGTTCCGGGTGGTAGGGTTTGGGTTTTAAAAATTAAGATATTAGATACAAATTCTTATGAAATAGGGGAACACCAACCTGTGTGTAGCAGTTATAAATGGAAAAGGTTGATTTGATCCGGGGCACTTAATTTATATATGCCCAAGGGAAGTAATTGTAGATTAATGAAAGACAACTCAAATGGTTTGCAGCCTTCGATAACAGCATCTTATGTGAACATGCGAATCACATAGATGCCAAATTATCTCAGAAAGTGCAAACAGAAACAAGCAATACGTGTTCATCAATGTATTTGGCGATAAAAGGCACGGCTGATTAAAGTATCAAAAGCAAACAAATCAAGTTCAAATTGTGGGCTGTCTCACACAAATGGCAAGCCCCAAAAGCATCATATCAATGTCAACATCAATTAGGGATGACCTTGACCCTGGGAGATGCAGAGGTCAAGGTCAGATTCAAAAACAAATTCAACATATGGCCTTGAACCTATGAGATGCAGAGGTCAAGGTCGAAATTCCAACACATCAAACAAATATGGCCTTAAGCCTGGGAGGAGCAGAAATCAAGGCCGAATTTTCAAATCAAATGTCATATTTTTCACATGTACATAATAAGCCGCTCGTTGGGCCAAAAGACTCAACTGCAAGAGCTTTGCACCAAAGCCCTTTCAGTTGGGTATCCGCCACCGATTGGGTGGGGGTAAGAGCGGCAGCCGTGCCCTATCAGGTTACGTGTGGGAAAACTTATAGTGGAGGGTAAACTTGGACCTTGAATTTCATGATAGATTCCCGCCCGCCTTGCAAGGTATTCAAGAATATTTGATTGCCCAATTGTGATAAATCTACCCCATTGGATTGAAAAAATTGAGGATGGTCGGATATGTCAGGGTAGTGAATGATGGAACCCCCAACCTCGCACACTCTACTCTGAATAAAGGAATTTATTCGTTTTCTAGCTTTCTCCACAGCTTTTATGTTTTGTGTGTATCGCCAGGCAATTCTGGGCAAAATGAGCGACCATATGATGTGTGCATTACAAAATTCTTGTCTTAGATAATGAATCAATTGATTTATTGCCAACCTTATTTTTCTCACAGAAGTTTTACCCAAGTCGTTACCACCACAGGGGATTAACAAGGCGGTAGGGGAACGCAGTTGTGTTAAGTAGGGCCATAGAAATATGTCAGGAAAAAGACGTTAATAAACAGATCAATCTGTGACAAATTCTGTAAACACAACCCTTTTATAGAAAAACAATATGTATATATCATTAAGTGCATATTGACCTCTTATACATTTTCCACCAGACCGACAGTCTGTACATCAACTCTGTATCACGTGATCAAATATCAAGATAAAAACGTATCGTGTATGTATAAATCGTGGAATTGGCACGATATCCAGATATTAATGCAAGTTGAAATTAATATAACTTCAAAGCATATTAATTTCTTAATTTGAAAAGTGCTGAGAGCAAGTTTATTGTGACTTGTAACATGTCTAATTTTTGCATTGAATGTGCAAGATGCAGCGATTTTCGCACATACGAAGTTGAATCTAGCCTGAAAAACATATTTTCTGTTGAAGCCAGAACTTGTTCCTTTAACTTTCTTTTGGCACTGAAGTTCACATGTCACATAAATCAAACATCTTTCACTTAAAAACCTCGGGGTGTCATGTCAATGATGAAAATTTTATGTACGGAAACCCTGTTTATGCAAATGAGTCCATTGTGAAAGTAACTATACGTGTAGATTAGGGGCGATATCAAGATCACAATATGATATGGATATTACTTTAGCATGTATGCTATATAAAGAAGAAATTGAAACTTTTTCAATATCAAAGAGAATTAATATAACCCATTTGACAGAAACTTTTACGCGATTGCAGTTTACCGTTTGACAGCGGTGGTAAATAACGAAACAATATTTTGACATTTCCAACCACAAAAGGACTGTATATATCTACGTCATGGCCTTCGTCATGACGTATTTTTCATTGTGACGTCGTGCAATGTGCCAGTGCGGTAAAGTATATGTATGTACAGCACTGGTATTAAAAAAATTATGGGGAAAGCCTTAACTCAACCGCGAAGGGCCTACTTGCCGTAGGGTCTTTATCTTGTTAATCGCTTTGATCAATTCGAGTCCTCCATAACCCTGCCATAACAATGAAACATTTGTCGTTTCTAAATTGAGATTGGTCCCACCAGGCCTATGTAATGACTCTACATGTGCACGTTTTATGATAGATGACCCAAACATCCAAATGAACTGTTCATCTGAAATTACACGATACTGATTTTAAAATTTTGGTATGCGTATATAAGTTTAATAAAAATTTGATGCCCATCTTCCTGGGGATTGTATAACACTGGGTGGAAACCCTCTTACTGCCAATTCCGTGCAGGCCCCTATTCTAAAGGAATGAGCTTTATAGGCTTTGGTATCCAATTTGAGAGCTGATATTGCCTTTTCCAAGACAGATGTAAATTGATACCTAGTAACAGAGGAACCACAAAAATGACAAAAAAGTGGACCTTTATGCTTTGGACTCATCATCAAGAACTTTGTGAGTATTTTGTAAGGGCATGCAATATCATCCGTGCTTTGGATTTGTAAAGTTGTTCCCCTGCCAGTTTGGTCAGTTTTGGAAAATTTTACTTCCAGCTGCAGGCATGAATTGATGTGATCAATATGTAGATTTTCCCTCAGTAAGACCCTTTGATTGTTTTTGTGTGATACAACTACTTCACTAACTCTCAAGAACCCATGAAAGGCAGTAGTGAAGGCAGCAGCAAACAATAGTGTTTCATACTTGTCTGTGATTACACTGGGCAGTATTGCTATAATATCTTGCAAAAGTTGCTTTGTAATTGGCAATCTGCAATCCTGCGTATGGGTAATATGTTTCAGACCTTGCAATAACTTAGTTACCAAGAATTGGTTGGTCGGATCTTGGTAGCCTTGCAATTTTACAAAGTGGGATAAACCTGCTAGGTAGGAACACACCGTTGCATAGGTAAGACCCTTGAGTGACAAGTATGCTACAAACTGAACAACTGAATCGAGAGAGGGTGGCCATGGGGAATTATGACCATGTTGACTACAAAACTATTGTAAGCCTGGAGACCAGTTTGGTATGCCTTGTGCGTATTTCCAGAGAGGGCTGCATGAAGAAGTTTGTTTACTTCAGCTTGGAGATGAGAGACTGAAAGCTGGCTGGAACGCTCAATGGTGAGGTCTGTGCATGAGGCGTGACCTGGTGGAAGCGTTACCACTGTTTACGAGATATTGAATCAGCAATTTCATTACATTTTGTATTTATGTATACTGCCCTAAATAAAAAGTTGTTCAACATACATTTTATTATGAAAGGACGGAGCAAACTCATCACTCTTTTTGATTTGGATGTTTGCTTGTTGAGGATGGTGACCAGTGCCTGGTTATCAATGAGAAACAGTACTTTCCTATTTTCAAGATTTCTCCCCCATAGACTTATGGCTAATACCACTGGGATCAACTCAAGTGTTGTCATGTCTGAAAGGATGTCTGTTCTATCCCAATCCGAAGGCCAAGGAACGTAGCACCATTCCCCTTGAAAGTATGCCCCACAGCCCAGATCCTTAGCACCTGAGCTGTCTGTAAACAAGTCTAGCACTAAGTTGGAAGACCACTCCGACTCACAAAAGTACACTTTCCCGTTAAACTTTTGCAAAAATGTTAACCATCAGTGCATATCTTCCTTCATTTCTTGATTCAATTTCACTGAGTGGTGTGGCTGCCGCACACCAATGGTTGCATCCTGCATTCGCCTAACAAAAGCCCTACCTGGTACAATAGCTTTAGTAAAGAAATTGAGCGTCCCTAACAATGACTGTAATTGCCGTAGCGTTACCAGCTTTCTGCTTACAAGTTGCTTTAGCAATAGACTAAGTTATATGCACTTTGCAGTTGGAACCCGTACCATCAGTACCAGTATCAACAGTATCAATTTCTAGCCCTAAAACACTAGACTATGTGTGGGACCTAAAGATTTGTCCTCTGCCAATGGAACCCCTAATTCCTGACTTGTTTGTTTAAATGTAACCATTAACTTTGAACAATTTAAAAAATCCTTGCCAGCGAAAATAAAATCATCTAGGTAATGATCAATGGTAGTCAAGCCACTCTTTAGTTCCACAACCCATTGTAAAAAAAGTAACAAACTCCTCGAAAACTTTGCATGATAAAGAACAACCCATTGGAAGGCACTTGTCTATGTAATAATTTCCATCTACCTTGATTCCCAGTAGATCAAAATCACCTGGATTAATAGGTAGCAGTCTAAATGCCGATTTAATGTCCATTTTCCCAATATAAGCCCCTCTACCTACTTTAGCCAACATTTGGACAACAGCATCAAAAGATGTATAATGCACTGTGGATTCTAAAGGGTCAATATACAGGTTCACGCTATTATCCGGAAGAAATGACAAATGAGTAATAAGGCGCCATCCTGAATTATCACCTTTCGGAACAATTCCAATAGGAGATATGCGTAGATTAGATATAGGCAGTTTCTTAAATGGTCCCCCAATCCTTCCTAATTTGACTTCATTGTTTATTTTTTCCATAATTTCGTGGGGAAGTTGACATGCTGAAACTAAATTACTATTTTTTTAAATGGGTTCTTGGGCCTGAATAATGTAAATGGAATCCAAAAGAAAATCCTGACAATAATTTGTTTGCTACAGCTCTATTGGGATAGTTTACCAGGTACTTCTTTAGCACCGATTTATTGATTGGGGTTTTTCCTAGTTCCCATATGTTTTTGGTTGCCTGCATTACTGAATGTGTGTGGTTGTGGTGACTGCTGTCTCCAATATTGATGTTGGTTTTGAAACCCTGCATGGTAATTGGACGAGGTGTATGAGGGGCTTGGGCGACGAAAAGATGATTGACCCGATTTTTGTCCATAAGGTGTATAGAACTGGGGCTTATTTGGATTGCAATTAACTTGCGGGTGCAGGCCACTACAACGAGTGCACGGATGAGAATAATGACATTGCATTTTTGTGCAAATGCCCTTAAAGTTGTAGTCGAAGCACTTTTGTGTTGTTTGTGATGGAATGTAGGGCTTAGGTGACATATAAAGTAGCCATAATTCTGTATCAACTTCCCCCAGGAGCTGACTGGATTGATAGCCTTGCGAAGTCGGTATTGGGTGTCATACTCAAACCAAGTTATTGCCCCTCTTGCTGCCCCTAGCCTTACTGTATGGATGTACTTTACTAACTCAGATGATTTAGCAGGGTACGAGGCCAGATATATTGATGTAAATATCAGCATTGCATCAGTTCATTTATCAATGGAGTCAATCTTTTTGTCGCCTCTTTGGTTATTATCTCCCCTGCACTAGTGAGTACCAAGTTTCTTCGGTTTGTATTAGCTCCATGACCCCCAGTAGATGGGATGAGGGATTGAAGTTCAATAAATTTCCCTTGCACTATATTGTGCCTAACTGACTCGCTAACATGCATACCTAAATTATGCACTGATTGCGTAGGTACAACATCATTACCTTCTGCTGTCTGCTGTACCCCTGGTGGGCTCTGCTGTGGGAGAGGTGAAATTGTCTGTATATGCTGCTGTGGAATCTGCAGATTTTGGTGGTCCTCTGTACCCTGCAGCGGGACCGGTAACTTATTAACTGGGAATGATAAGGGTACTGTGGGGTCTCCATCGATTGACGACTTTTATCCTTGTCAGGTTGTGGATCAGGCGGTGGCATGGCTTGGCCGTCTTGCCGTCTCCCCCTTTTGGACCTTTTGGGTGGTTGGTCTGATGTCTGTCGTTTGTGTGGCATGACAGTTGACCGCCTTGTGCAATGATTCTCTCAATGAAAATTCAACTCATTTAAATCATATACATGTACGTACATATAACAGTAAATGAAGATCGAATACAGATCCCTAGCTTTTCGGTCTGGGGTAATGAATATTGCTTATAATTAAATAGGAAAGAGTTGACTGAAATCCCGTAACTGCTAGCGGCTATGTATTTAGTTTGTAAATAACTTAACAGATATAAGATAATTTCTAGTCCAGGTAACTGCACCAAGGTATTGACTAGGTATGCAAAAGTAAAAAAAAAATACTCAACGTGTTATCCATGAAAACTCCAGTAGATAAAGATTTCGCATCTCGATCCCGATTTGAATTTATGACGTCAGTCGCCAAGTCATGCAAGTGTAGCTCGCGCGTAAATATATTATGACCACGATATAACCGTTACATTGTACAGAAATTTCAGTCTGACTAGAGCGAGTCGCTACTAATTCGCTTCTTGTATGGATAATTCTATAATTAATATATCTGTAATAGTTTGCATGCGAACAAAAGGAATTAATAAATTCCTTTTGATTTGTACGATAACCCCCCCCCCCCCCGATTAAAATTGGTATGCAATCGTAAAAATAATTAATTCGAATCGTTTTCCCTTATACGTACTTTTCACTGTATCAAAATGTCTAGAAAATTTAACAATCAATGTTTGATCAATTAAAAAAAATTAAAAAATGTAATGAGGAAACCAGCATGGCCGGTGATCAGAGACACATGTAAAATTAGACAAACAATCCGATGTCATCGTTACATCTACAGCGCTAAAATATGACAAAGAAATCAATTAAACGCAATAAACAACTGTGTTAAACCATATTTGAGGTTTTGTGTATTTAAAAATTAAGATATTAAATACAAATTCTTATGAAATAGGGGAACACCAACCTGTGTGTAGCAGTTATAAATGGAAAAGGTTGATTTGATCCGGGGCACTTAATTTATATATGCCCAAGGGAAGTAATTGTAGATTAATGAAAGACAACTCAAATGGTTTGCAGCCTTCGATAACAGCATCTTATGTGAGCATGCGTATCACATAGATGCCAAATTATTTTAAAGTCAGTGATCGCATCCGCAATAAACTTTTGGTAGAAAAAAGTAAAGAATTAGCGGAAATAATTGAAACACAAAAAGATGAAATAGAAATATGAATGAGATAACAGAAAAATCGGAGTTATAAAAACAAATATATATCATATATGTGTTTTAGATTCAATGTCATGGGATAAGATATTGGACACATCAATTGAAGTAGAATTTTGTTGTGTTTACGTGAGGTTTTCTGTTGAATAATGTAACAATAGTGTAAATCACTCGTTAACAAATGAAAGGCAAACAAGCGTTTTGAAGGGTTTCAAATTTCAGCGTTTGGGTAATGTCAATTTATTGCAGTTTCAAACAAAGATTTGGGAATATTGCAAAAATAGATTGGTTTTGTTGGAAAATATAACTAAGTCCTACAAACAAAGATGTTACCCACACCCAGACTCCTCCCAGAAGTCCTACTCTAAAGCCAGAGTTGAGATTTTGCACTTATCCATACACCTCTCCCGGAAATCTCCCTCTAAACCCAGATTACCGGAAGTGGGATTTTGATGGACTTCTGTTCTATAAAACTGCTGCCACTAATCCAATATACATGTATCATAGATAAATGCTAAAATATGTCAATATGCGAAGATAAAGACTTACATGCGATGCTTACTCTTCATTGGCACCTGATCCCACCTCTTGTATTTCCAGCATGGTCCATCTGTCTTGTTATTTTGCATTTTATAAAATTGTAAGATGGATCAATGCACTCTTGATCTTCACCTTTTCGCATTCAAAGTTAAAACATGCAAGCAAATCTTAAATAATATGCATGACATTTTGATAAAATAGATATCTTAAGCACCATTTTTAAATGGATTAAAGTTATATTGAAGCTATGTAACACGACATGTGTGGTTATAGGTGGAGCAGGGAATTGGAAGAATTGGCTGAAGGTTGCTCAAAGTGAGGCAGTGGATGCAGCGGTGGAGGCCGCAAAGATCCCTTTGGAAATCAAGTACACTTAAAGAACGATGATATATTTCTGATAGGTATAAAGAGAAAAAAATGTTAATTTAGTGCACATGGAAGTTACGTCAGGAAACAAATGATACGGAACTATACAATTTTCAAAATGCTGTAACATTACATGTAGATCGGAATGTGTCAATCTAATCCAGAAGGAAAGTGAAACGCAAGTGTCATTTATCATTTCGTTTGAAATATAATTTTATTGCTGTACTGATATAATTCAATATAACATATAAGTCAGTCGATTGATATAAGAGACCATGTTGCTTGCAGATATACCTCAAATGTATCCTTTTGCAGTGTATTGTACATTATATCTTAACTGAGGTGCTTGTTAATATACTTGATATATCTTTATATCGAGGCTGCATTAATTGGTTGTTCATGGATATGTATTTATGATACATGCATATTTGGATAAACAATAATCAATAATATATTTTGTTATGAATTATTTCCCTTCCATTCTTTCCTGTATTTTGAATATGTGGAGTTAATACTGTTAAATTATGTCTGATGATTACTGTATACAGGATGAATATGCATTTCGTTTTATTTTCGCCCATTTTAATTTCATTAGAAATGGACGAATTCAAAATTGGACGAATATAAAGTATTCAAAGAGACATTGGACCAATTCAAAAATAGGTGATAGTGATGTTTACTCCTCCAAAGTATATTATCCCACCTCTGGTATGTCCATATACCCGTTTTTGCCCTACTTTTCATTTTGTTTTCTTTATAGGAATTATGAGATTGAGCACTGTTCGTGATTAAGAAAGGCCTAACATGACACGATTCTTATTAATTCAGAGTTGTTGTCTTTGCCTTACTTTAGATCTTAATTTTGTGTTCTTTATAGAAGTTATAATATTGATCAGTGTTCAATGTCTTCACTTTTTTATTGATCACTGTTCTTTATCATTATCTTTTCATGGAAAGGTGAAAAAAGAAGTGACGTACTGCAATATCATAACTCTAATAAGATGATAAATTTACATCGGGTTCTGTGATGATACGAGAGTGAGGAATGACAGTATTAGCAATTTCTTTCATTTTCAACTGAATATAGCTTACTATCAGGTTGTATTCAATCGGAATAAAACGGGATGCAGAAAAAAAAACTTTTTTATATTACGTTTCGTGAAGATCTAATACAAAAAGAACTCAACAAATGTCCCTATTTCTCAATCAAGGTGCTCATAACCCTGATTCAGGGACTCATTTTGAACAATTCATTGAAAAGCCGTGTCCCGAAGCTTCCTAGTAGAGGCTTAATCCTTTTGTCAAGGGCAAAAGCATTGTTCTCCATTGACGTATGTGCACAACCGTGAGGTTACTCAGAACTATCCGCGTAAAGTTCACTTTTGGTTGGGTAACGTTAACAAGTCACGGCACACCGATAACGCGCAGTTTAATTACTTCACTAATATGCCTACCAAACATATGGATAAATGGGACAGCTACATGAAGGTTAGGTTCACTGCCACTATACAAAAACATAGAAAACTATGGGAGCAGGCAATGTTCCTGAAGTTCCACAGTTGTTTCTGGTGATGCCAAGTGAAGTGTTTGCATCGCTCGTTGAGGGGAAATTGACAGATATGGCGGTTGATGTTGAACTGAGACATCACCGGTAGCTTAGACAAACGTTGTTGACGCAGCTGTCCTCCGCTTTTTTAATTTCAGGGACATTGTTATTTATGTTTAAAAAATAAATCATTAAACACGTTGATGTTTTAAGACAAATTGAAAGTCATGCTCCTTTTTAAAACAATTCCTAGCACCTCAATTCCAATGATAATTGAGAGCAACCAGATAAAACGTAATCGGTCATACATGTCACTTTATTGAAAGACCTTTATGGTAACAAGTGATATCGCTGAAGATGGTAAGAGCACCAAATTAAAGATAAATGGGATTGCATAAACAATACGATCGGATGAATGGCGTTGCACAGTTATGCACGAGGTGCAAAAATACTATTGCAGTATACCGATCGTGGGGCCGTTCGTGGCACACTGATTTTGACTACGGATAACTCCGTTTACGTGATCAAGATATAGGGACAACGGCGGGTATGAACGGTCGGCAGGGGATGCTTATTCCTCCAAGGTACCTGATCCCATCTCTGGTATCTCCAGGGATCCATGTTTGCCCAACTTTCTATTTTATATTGCTTATAGGAGTTATGAGATTGGTCACTGTTCGTTATCTTAATCTTCCATAATATACCTTAAATCAATTATCACTTCATTAAATTTTCGATTCATTCATACAAAGTTTGGATCAACCTCATTCAGGGTATTTCAAATTGAAAAGGAGGCAGCGGAAGTGGAGTCCTCTAAGAGGAATATGTAAATCAAAGAAATGCGTAATTAGATATGAACATTCCTAATAGTATAAGATACAAATAACACAGGGGAAATTTCCTAACTGTCTTAAACTGGATTTAGATATGTTTACGAAACGAAAAGGAATAACTATATTTAAAACTGAAAAGTGAAGATAACGAATGAAGATCAACTTAGATAATTCCTATAAAGAATACAGAATAACAAGTGAGGCAAACACGGACCCCTGTACATACCAGAGGAGGAATTAGGTGCCTAAGAGGAAAAAACATCCCCTAAGGACTAGTGACACCCGCTGTGAGTCCAGTATCTCGATCAGGTAAACGGGAGAATCCGTAGTAAAACAACAAAATAATCCTCTTTGACTCTCCGTATTTAATCATTTCGCTTTTTACATTAAAAACAGGAAACATCAAAATATTTCCATTTACGCATAAATCAGAATCGGCAATGTAGGAAGTATCCCTGACTGAGCTTGAGGGTTTCTAACCTTTTACGCCATCTGTTAGACTGGTTCCGGTTTGTCATAACATATTGGTTTTAACAAACAAAACTGTACCATATTTTAATACAACGTTTGACATGGATAACGATTGTTCCTTCATCAAGCGGCCG
>NC_079170.1:83176533-83219033 GCF_947568905.1 Ostrea edulis
GTATAATTAAATTTCTCACATGTCTATAATCAAACTCACCCGTCTAGAATCAAATTCAGCCGTATAGAATCAAATTTATTCGTTTAAAATTAGCCTCACCCGTGTAGAATCAAACTCATCCATGTAGAATTAGATCCCTTATCCATGTGAAATTAGATCTCATCCATGTATAATTAGATCTTACCCATGTAGAATCAAATGCACCCGCATATAATTAGATTTCTCCTGTGTATAATCACATTTCATCCATTTAGAAACATACTTATCTGTATAGAATCAAACTCATCCGTGTGAAATGAGATCTGACCCGTGTGAAATGAGATCTGACCCGTGTGAAATGAGATTTCACCTATGTAGAATGATACTCACATGTGTAGAATCAGACCTCATCCATTTATAATCAAACTCACCCGTGAAGAATCAAACTCAACAGTGTAAAATTAGATCTCACTCATGCAGAATCAACCTTAACCGTGTAGAATTTGATCTCACCCGTGTAGACTTAAACTCACCCATGTAGAACCATACCTCATCCAATTAAACTCAAACACATCCGTGTAAAAATCAAACTCAACCCGTGTGGAATTAAAATCAAATATATAAAAATCAAACCCACTCTTATAGAATCAAACCTCATCTGTATAGAAAACTCATCAGTGTAGAATTCTCTCCAATGATATCGTATATACACTTGGTTATCCGTAAAGTGCATTTCTAAAATTAAATCTCACCCGTGTAGAATCAAACCTCACTATGCAGAACTAGATCTCACAAGTGTAAAATCAAACCTCATTGGTGTACAATTCTTTCCCGTTTTATAGTATATTAAAACAGGCAAAAATTAAATATTCGTATCTAGTGATCTAAAATATGCTTACTTAAGATAACTCTGATTCTAAAAGTTGAAATAAGAAATATGCTGGTGTTCCTCATAGACAATACATTTGCAGTCTTTGGTGAACAGGTCTTCCAACAGTCCGTTGGAATTCCCATGGTGACGAATTGTGAACAGTGCTCAATCTCATAACTCCTGTAAGCAATACAAAATAGAGAGTTGGACAAACACGGACCCCTGAGATCAGGTGCCTTGGAGGAGTAGGCACCCCCGTCTACTGGTTACACCCGCCGTGAGCAATGTATCTTGATCAGGTAAACGGAGTTATCCGTAGTCAAAATCAGTGTGCAAAGAACGACCTAACAATGGGTATGAAACACATCAGACAAAATTTGACCCAATGAAAGGTTGTATTGGCAATCTATATTGTTATAACGACCATTAAATTTGCGAAATGGCTACTTTAAACAAGGATGCTAAAACCCCTGCACCATCAACTTGTTTGTCAGTATCCTTCCTCGATTTAAAACTGACCATATTCAGAACACATGATTTGCAACTGATTCGAAATGCTAGAGCATGTTCTGCTTATAATCAATTTTCTAAACGAGACATAATGCTGTCACATAAGTTTATGTTACAGGGTCTGAATAGTCTTGTTTAAAAGTCAGCAATTCGCAAATTCTATGGTCTTCTATAATGCACTTATTTGCTCACACAATCTGTCATTAGGTTGAATGCTGTCTGACATATTTCCTACCAATTGTTAGATCGATTTTACGTTTACCTGATCAAAATGTAGGACTCGTGGCGGATGTGATCGATAGGCAGGGACGGTTTACTCCTCTTAGGCACTTGATCCAACCATTGGTATATCAAGAGGTTCCTGTTTCCACTACTTTTAATTTTCTTGCATTTACATGATATATGAGATTAATAACTTTTTTTTCCAAAACAGAGTAGTTCTCTAACTAAATGTATCTGTTTTGTTATTAAGAATATACACGATGCATGTAAATAGCTGATTATTTATGTTTTATTCCCTTTTTTAAGATGAGTAGAAAAGATGTTACAGATCCCAGTGGCAAAGTGGTGATGCAGGTTGTGGAATATAATGGAGTTTTCTTTTCTGTCAGCTACATGGGCAACATAGTGGAACAACTCAAACAGTTAAAAGACATGATATTCAGGGACAGCGATGTCTGTGTGATTTCTTACCCCAAATCTGGTTTGTGGTTTACATTGCATTTAGATTGCATTTGGAGTTTAGATTAGATGTCTCTTAGAAACCACAATATGAATAATATGGTTGAATTTTTGAAAGTCAACTATTTAGTGAAACCTATTAATCTCTAGCTAAAGTTAAAACCTCAGAGGTGTTACAACTGTAATAGTTATAAATCATGACACTATTTCAACTCAGATGACATCACAAAATGACATCAGATCAATTGCAATAAGATAAAATACAAAATATTGAATGAAACACTGATTTTGACTACGGATGACTCCGTTTATCTGATCAGGATATAGGGCCCATGGCGGGTGTGACCGGTCGACAGGGGATGCTTTATCCTCCTAGGCACCTTATCCCACCTCTGGTGTGTCCAGGTGTCCTTGTTTGTCCAACTATCTATTCTGTATTGCTTACAGGAGTTATGAGATTGATCACTGTTTGTTATCTTCACCTTTCACACTGATATACATTTTGAATATACATTCTGATTCAACGCACAAGTACTCTGAAATTGATGTTAAAAATATGCTAAAGTTCCTCATTGACAATATCTCCGAAGTATTTGGAGATTAGGACTTACAATAGTCTAATGGAATACCATGTGGAGAAATCGTGCTTCATTTTAGCTGACTTTTTATATTCTTATCAAGCAGATAGCATTCAAAAACTTCTATATGAGAAGATACATAATCTGAAACGAAAGAGTTTATATATACACGTATATTCAATTATTAATATACTTTGCAACTGCATATTTATCCCCATTTTTGATCATATGTAATCAAAATGAGCTTTTTTTCTTACATATAAGATATTCTCATGCATACATTGTATAGCGTAATATATACATATGCCATACTCTCGTGTATTTTGATATATAACATAATTTTGTACATCGATGTTTTACTTTCATTTCTTTATAAATTCCCAGTCGCTATTCAAGTCGAGGAAATTATACTTTCTGATGTCTAAATGTCTATACTGAATTCTTAATTTATAGTTATCAAAATGAGTTGTGACATTGATCACTGTTCATTATCATCACCTAAGTTAATTTTTTACAAAAAACGAATACGTAATAATTTCGTCCCGTGGAGAAAAGGACATTATAGAAAACTGCTTACCACTCATAGATAATTCAGTATATATATACTCAATGTATCAATAAGATCATAAATCTGCAGATATCTAAATAAAAATATATTTCATCTCTGTAGGTACGCATTGGTGTTATGAAGTGGTGTGCATGTTGAGAAATAACTCTTCTGAGTACCACGACACGATGCCCCCTCTTATCGAATTGTTTCCCGTGGAGAAACTTCAGCAGGTTTCCGATGGTGTTTATGTGTCCCATTTGACGCCCCAACACATGCCGAATAATTTCATGGCCAGGAAATGTAAACTCATCAATATCTACCGGAATCCAAAGGATCTTGCTGTATCATATTTCAATTTCGTGAAGAAAACAAAACCTGGGGAGTTGATGAAGGATATGGAATTTGACGTCTTCTTCGATATGTATTGGAGAGGACAACGTATGGGGTTTTTTTAAATTAAAAATTTCATTGTTAAAATTGTATTGAGAATTTCAATTTGCTTCCGGTTTTAAAACTTATAAGGATCATGGAAATGCATAACGAAAACTTATATTAAGCTTTGTTGTACCTAAATCAATTTTCTACTTTGTTGTATATTTACATTTCAGTTTGCAGGTGTCCCTGGACAAAATATGTAAAAGCATGGACTAATTTTGAGGAGGAAAATCCATCACACCCTATCTTAAATCTCTGCTATGAAGACATGAAAAAGGTAAAACCTTATCCTCTATGCAATCAAGCATGCCTACACGCTGCTTTTTATCGCGATCTGGTGAAGAATTGATATTCCTCAAAAACGGCATACAGTGTATTCGTACCGAATAGGTAAGCTTTCTATTATCATCAAAGTGAATGATTTTGAAAGAAATTATGATAGATTCGATAGTTTATAAATGTTATTCATTCTCTTTTGAATTAACTGTCTCTCCTTGTAGGACCTTAAGGCACACGTAAAAAAGATAGCTGACTTCCTGAAACTAGAAACTAGTGACGAATTGATCAGTGAAATTGCGAATGCGTGCGAATTTAAGGCAATGTCCGACTATAAGAACAGAAACATCCCCGCGGTTTTGAGCATTGTGACTGATGTAAAAGATGAACACGTGTTCTATAGGAAAGGTAAATAATACAAGTGCTATCTGAACACCTGTCTATTTTATGAAAACATCCTTTCCATTTCACTGATTCAACACTCTGCACTTCTTTTTGTCTGCTACTATTTTCCCGTATTATATATGTATGATATACAATTCCACCTGATTGTACTATGTAAGTTAAAACGTCATTTCAGTAATTCATTGAATTCTTATTTGAAATGTGTTACTGTGTTTCGAAAAACTGAGATTAATTACAATTATATTGCATAGGTTTGCTTTAGAGATAAGGTCATACGATACTCAAGATTTAGACTTTGGACGTATACAACTAAGTAGAGGTTTGCTGTTTTTACATTTCTCTTATTTGATCACATAACAATGTAAATCGCTCAATAATACATGAAATGTACCAATTTTACATGAGTTTGAAGGGTACCAAATTGTGCGTTCATTCATTGAATTTTAAAGAATATATTTGAATATATTTGAAATATTGCCAAATTAAATGTGGTTTCATAGGAAAATACAACCACATTTTATAAAGAAGGATCTCAACCATATATAGAAACACCTCCCCCGGAAATCCTACTCTAAAGCCAGATTAGCGGGAGGGGGATTTGACCTATAGCCAGATACCTCTCCCGGAAATCTTACTGTAAAACCAGATTGCCGGGAGGGGGATCTTATCCATAGCCAGACACCTGTCCCGGAAATCCTACTACAAATCGTCAAAAGTGGGGATTTTAGGTATATCATATTCAAAACGACCATAGCCACTTATCCAATTTATCGTGGAGGTACAATGTATGCTACAATACGTCAGGATGTAAAAGTAGAGAACTTAAGGCGGTTATACCTGTCAACAGGGAACGCTTACTCCTACTAGACACCTTATTCCATATTCAATGTTTCCAGCGGTTTGTGTTTCCTGTGATTTTCCATTTTAATGGCATTATAAGATGGATCACTGATCTTGATCTTCAGCTCTTAGTATACAAAATCAATTCTTGAATAATATGCATGATATTCTGATTAAGTAGATATCTTAAGCACCATTATTAAGGGATTGAATTCATGTTGAAGTCATATAACACCACATGTGTGGTTGCAGGTGAAGCAGGAGAATGGAAGAATTGGCTGAAGGTTGCCCAGAGTGAGGCAGTGGATACAGCGGTGGAGGCCGCAAAAATTCCTCTAGAAATCAAGTACACCTAGAGAACGATGAGGCATTTCTGAAAGAGAAAAAAATTGTGGATTTAGTGCACATGGAAAAATAATACGGAACTATACAATTTTCAAACTTCTGTAACATTACATGTACATTGGAATTTTGTCAATCTAATCCAGAAGGAAAGTGGAACACAAATGTCATTTATCATTTCGTTTGAAATATAATTTTATTGCTGTACTGACATATTTCAAAGTAGCATTTAAGTCATGCTGCTGGAAGATATACTTCAAATGTATCCTTTTGGAGTACATTGTAAATTATATCATAACGGAATCACTTATTAATATATTAGAAATATTTCTATAGAGAGGCAGGATCAATTTGGTGTATCTGGAAATGTATTGATGATACATGTATATTTGAATAAAAAATAATATATTTTGTTATAAAATCCATCCTCTTCTCAATACTTACGTTTTACTATATTTGCAGATAATGAGTTATCATATTTACAGCCAGTCTCCTTGATGATTACTGCATACAGGAGGCATTTGCATCCCGTTCCATTTTCGCCCATTTTGTCTTCATCAGAAATAGGCAGATTTAAAACTTACCGAATACAAAGTAGCCAAAAACTACATTGAACCAATTTATAAATTGGTGATGAGGATACTTACTTCTCTTTGACATATGATCCCTCCTCTGGTATGTTGAAGTGTCCGGGCTTGCCTTACTCTTCATTTTGTTTTCTTTATACGAGTAACGAGATTGATCACTGTTAGTTTTTTGCACCATTTTATGAAAGATAAAGATAATGAAAAGTGATCAATGAAAATGTAAAGACAACGAACAGTGATAAATCTCATAATTCCTATAAATAGTAAGACAAAGACAACAAGTGGTTTGAAACGTGTCATGTTTGGCCGTTCTTTACACTGATTTTAACTACGGATTAATCTGCTTATCTGATCAAGGTTTATGGCTCACGGTAGCTGGCACTAGTCAACAGGGATGTTTACTCTTCCTAGGCAACTTTGGTGTGTCCAGGCACCGTGTTTGCCCCTCTCTTATTTTCTAGTCTTTATAGGAATTATGTGCGCAATTTGTTTGAGCTTCAACTGAATAGAACGAAGTATCAGGTTGTGTTCAGTCTGAATAAGGAGGGATGCAAAAATAAGTTTTATTTCATGTTTCCTGAAGATTTGATATAAAAGAAATCATCAAAGTTTCCTTGGACTCAATCAAGGTGCTCAGAAACCCCTATTCCGGGAATCACATTGAACAATCTCTAGTGACAACTTGGAAATGTCGTGTCCCAAAGGTCCCGAGTAGTGGCTTAACCCCTTGGCCAAGGGTAATAGCATTGTTTTCCATTGACGTATGTGCCACATCCTTCTCGGGTCAACTTTAAACTATCTGAATAAAGTTCCCTTTTGGTGACACTAGCGAAGCCAAGTCAATTCACTGCTAACCGATAATGCGCGGTTTGATTACATTAATAATACGCGTACCAAACATATGGATAAATGGGACAGCTATGACAAGACGAGGTTCAATGCAACTCGATACAGGATTAGAAAAACATAAGGAAATGTTCTGAAGTTCCACAGTTATTTGCGGTGATGCCATGTGTAGTGCTCGCATCGCTCGTTGAGGAAAATTGACCGAAATGGCGGTTGGGTTGAACTGAGTCACAACCTTTAGCTGAAGCAAACGTTGCTGATGCGGCCATCTTCCGCTTCTTTGATTTTTGGTGCATTGATATTTTATCTTAAAAAGACTAAAATTTATAAAACTCGTTAATGTTTTAAAGAGAAATTGAAAATTACGGCCCTTTAACACAATTCCTAGGACCTTGATCCTGATAATTGAGTAACAAAAAATGTACAATTCTTATGTCAACCATTAAAACGTATATTACATGCAAAAAAACTGCACAGAGTTTATGAAAGGCGAATATAAGGAACAGTGATCAATCTCATACTTCCTATAAGCAATACAAAGCAGAGACATGGGTAAACATGGACCCTTATATATACCAGAGGTGGGATCAGGTGTCTAGGAGGAGTAAACATCCCCTGTCGACCTATCACACCCGCCGTATGCCCTATATCCCGATCAGACAAACGGAGCAATCCATAGCCGAAATCAATCACTGTATCAATATGAAAACAGAGTACCTGAGTCTCGGACGCGTAATTCGGGCGTAGTTTACCCAAAATTAAGCAGAGGTATAAATGTCTTGGTGTTGTGTGATTAGCTCAATTCAAGAGTGAAATTATTTGGAATTGAAAGAAATATTATAGACGTTCAAAAGAATTGTTGCAATGAAAAATTGTTATGTTAAGATATCCTTCTCTGGGGCGAAGCGCTAGGGGTCACAATCTCTGGGGGTTTTTGTTTGTTTTTGTCACTACGCATTTTTACGCTATGACTGGGGAAAGGATATGATAATCAGTTTTAGGGACCGCACCTAAACTCCTTGAAAGGGGTTCTAAGACAAAATTTTAAGATGTCACATTCTGACCAATTCATGTCATATAACATTTTACAAAATATGCTTCATTAAGATTGAAATTATCAAAGTTTCGTACTTTATTTCCTTTGAAATCCCATCAGCAGTTGCAAAATGTTAAAACGAACAACTTTGCTTTAATGATGCTTACCAAATTTTATTTGTTTTAAAAAAAATTAACTTTATTGTAAAGACTTTTGAATCATAGAATAAGATGACCTCAACTGATTTCTACTAATATGGTAAAATCACAAACTTAGAGATAAACGGGATTGTATGAAAAGTGAAGATAGTGAATAGAGATCAATCTCATAACTCCTATAATGAATACAAAATAAAGAGTTTGGCAAACACGTATCCCTGGATATACCAGAGATGGGATCAGGAGCCTAGGAGGTGTACACATCCCCTCATCCCCTATCGACCGGTCATAACCGCCGTGAGCCCTACGTCTTGATCAGGTAAACAGAGTAATCCGTAGTTAAAACAGTGTGCCAAGAACGGTAACAATCGGTATAAAACATGTTAGACAGCATTTGACCGAATAATGATAGGTTGTATTGGCAAACTAGATAAATAAACGAATACGACCAGATAAATTACGTTGAAATTATGTGTAAGATTAGTATTGCAATATGATATAAAGAAAATTAATGTTTACTTGATTATATTTTCAGAAAATTCACACGAAATTTGGACTAACCTCCTTCAATGAGTTCAAAATTGAAAAGGAGGCAGCGGAAGTGGAGCTCTTTAAGTGGAATAACTATGTTCAACAAATGCGTGGTTAGATATAAACATTACTAATAGTATGAGTCTACAAGATACAAGTAGCACGGAGCTGAGCTGAGGAAAATCGTCAAATTACAAGTAGATATAATGGGGAAATATTGTGAACACCGAGTTACTTTTCTGAGCACCGTTGTGATTTCTCTCTGGGAAACGTCTACCAAACTGTGTTAATCTAGGTTTAAATACGTTTACGGGGAAAAGGTGAAGATACTAGAAAATGAAAAGTGAAGATAAAGATTGTTATCGATGTCATACCACAATACAGAGTAAGCATTTCCTGTCGACCAATCACACCGGCCGTGAGCCCTATCTCTTGATCAAGTAAACCGAATAATGCGAAGTTTAAACTACGCAATCCTCTTTGGCTCTTCGCAATTACCCATACCCCATTTACATTATAAAAGAAAACTTTATAAAGTTTCCATTTGTGCATAAATCAATGTCTTAAGTACGGGAAGTATTCCTGACGGAACTTCAGAGGTTTTTACTTTTACACCATCTGTTAGACTGGTTCCGGTTAGATCGATGAAAATGAGAATATAACGAACACTGATCAATCTCATAACTCCTATAAGGAATACAAAATAGATAGTTGAGCAAACACGGGTCCCTGGATATTCTAGAGGTGGAATAAGGTGCATAGGAGGAGTAATTTTTACCAAATGAAATACAAGTTATGAAGTAAATTAAAACGGTATAGCGCTTTTGCTGACGAAATGGTCGACTCAGAAATCTAAAGGGGAAAACACTGGTTTCCAATAATAGACTGGCGTGTTACTTTTGAATATAAGGCCAACGTTTTTAAAACCAAGATAAATAACTGCTGCAGTTTAGCTTTACTGACATTTATATGAGTCTTTTTTAATCAATAAACCATGTTCCTATATGGAATGATGAACAACACAATATTTTTTTTAGGTGCATTCATATGACACAACAACCCTTTTACATATGACATTACTTAGCTCACTGTCTTTTCTTGACATGACTGCAGCACCGTTAATAGATTTCGTCAGTTCATTTGCCTTTGGCTGATAATTCGAGTGTTTAGTTTTACCTAAATATCATATGACAGTTGCTACATGAGTCTTTATATTTACTTTTGAGAAGTCAAACTGTATAACAGTTTATTTCCTCCCTTGACCTATTTTTACTTATTGCATGCTGTGCATCTGTGTCCCTTTTCCTGTGGTATTTGTTTAGCTTTTCGTCAGCCATATTATGGTTTGAAAATCCTCTGCACACTTGAACGGGTTAGTTTAAACAAACGAAACTACAATGATCTCAGAATAAATTCCTTTTCCTTAAGTCGTAACTTGCAGATATTGGAATTTATGATGAAAATGAGAAATATTTGTTAGAATATATGCATCACATTTATGCCCCGTTAAATCTACTATATACTCGATATAATCATGGTGATGTTTATGTTTCTCCAATAAAGATACTATCAACATATAGATATCCTTATTGAGTAATTTGGGTAAATACAAGTATAACGTGACATTGTATAGCAGAATATTTGTAAAAAAAAAAAAAAAAAAAAAAAAAAAGGAAAAAAAAGAGTATTCAAGAAAAAGTATTTATGTAGGCGAACTCGCATACCAAGTGCGCTATACTTCTATCTGTATTTTCATGACATATTGGCTTTGATTGATTGTTTAACGTCGCAATCGAGAATAGTTCTCTCATATGGAGACGTCAACATTGCCGGTGTAGGGATGCAAAATGTAGGTCTATACTCGGCGATTACGGCCTTTGAGCAGGGAGGGATCTTTATCGTGTCACACCTGCTGTAACATGGGGCGTCGGTTTTTACGGTCTCATCCAAAGGACCGTCCTACTTAGTCGCCTCTTACGACAAGCAAGGGCTACTGAGGAATTACTCTAACCCCGACCCTCACAAAACTGTACCACATTTTATCCAGGTGTCCGTGTTTGCCCAACTCTCTATTTTACATTGCTTATAGGAGTTATGAGATTGGTCACTGTTAGTTATCTTCACCTTTATGTGAGTTATGAAATTGATCACCGTTCGTTATCTTCACTTTGATAGGAGTCATGAGATCGATTACTGTTAGTTATCTTCATCTTTATAGGAGTTATGAGATTGATCACTGTTCGTTATCTTCACCTTGATAGGAGTCATGAGATCGATTACTGTTAGTTATCTTCATCTTTATAGGAGTTATGAGATTGATCACTGTTCGTTATCTTCACTTTTATAGGGGTCATAAGATCGATGACTGTTAGTTATCTTCATCTGTCATTTAAATGGTTGTAAATCAGGAGAGTTACAACAGCGAAGATCCGCACATTCTGAAACTGTGGAAAATTGTTTCTTTGGAACTTTTGCCTTTGTAAGAAGTTTCTTCAAGTTTAGCCGATGGCACTGAATACGGAGATTCCGAAATATCAGCTCTTTTATGATGAAGGTACGTTCAGTATTCTGTTGAACGCTTGGGTGGGTACAAGATGTACACATATATTATAGACTAGCTATGCAACTAAGAATAAAAATTATGAAAGCGTAAATTTTGTTTATATCAGCCGTTGGTATACATTAAACTGACCATATAGAGAATAATATTTGTTCAAATGAGGCCATTAAATTAAATATGAATTGGTTTTTTATTTCCTTTTCTGCACAAGTGATACTTTAATCAAAGAAAGATGCTAGATGGTGATGATCGATATTTGTTGGAGATATTTTATCATCAAATACTCATAAACGTACTAAAATTGTGTGTCCCAGCAATTTGGGTGGTTGCATGATGTCTGATGATTATCCTTTAGGCAATATATGAAGACAACGATAAACATTTGTACCCATCGCGTGTGCACGAAAGTATGTTTTGCGTCTCACTGTGCATAAGAGTTCCACAAAGGGAAAGAACCTTTGGGCAAATCGGAAATTGCGTATTATATATTTGATGTCCCCAATTCCTTAGCTTTTTATATGTATATGATAAGAAATGATAAATCAATTGATCTTCACTAATTCAAACAAGGTACTGCTTACATCCAAGGTGGTTGTGGAAGGGATTGTTGGATTCCAACATAATTCCTTATGATGTTATAAATGAAAAAGTGAAAATAACAAACAGTGATCAATCTCACAAAGAATTCAAAATTAAACGTAGGGCAAAATGACCCTCTCCACACACCAGAAGTGGGATTAGGTGCATAGAAGGAGTATGTTTGTCTGTTGACCGGTCACACCCGCCGCAAGCACTATATCTTGATCAGGTAAATTGAAGTAAAAATAGGTATGAAAGAACGGCTTAGCAATTGATACTTCCCACATTTATGTAGCAATATTCCATTATCACCTGCATATGGTGTTTATATATCTCAACTGATTCGATATGCAAGAGCTTGTTCTGGGTATAGTCAGTTTTTAAATCAAGGTAAGCTACTGACAAACAAGTTGATGGTACAGGGATTTCAACAGTCTCGATTGAAGTCAGCATTTCGCAAATTCTATGGTCGTTATAACGATCTAGTTCGTCAATACAACCTCGCATTGGGTCAAATGCTGTCTGACGTGTTTCATACCGATTGTTAAGCCGTTCTTGGCACTGATTTGACTGCGGATAATTCCGTTTACCTGATCAGGATATGGGGCTCACGGCGGGTGTGACCGGTCAACAGGGGATGCTTACTCCTCCTAGGCACCTGATCCCACCTCTGGTGTGTCCAGGGGTCCGTGTTTGCCCAACTATCTATTTTGTATTGCTTGTCGGAGTTGTGAAATTGGTCGCTGTTCGTTGTCTTCGCCTTGCATGAGACACCTGAGACAGTATTTAATCCAATGAATGGTTGTAATTGCAAGTAGGTATCAATATATGACAATGTACATCTGTATAGAGCGCGAGAGCTCATTGGTAGAAAGACAAATAAGGTAATGATTCAGTAGATAATGAGGACGATGGACACATTGAACAAATACAATTATTGGACTGAACAGATAATGAAAAATATGATTCATGTTTCAAACATTAGATCATAACAGTCTTTCATAACACAACAGCTTTGAAAGCCGGATTTGCACTGTTAGCTGAAAAATACTTCTAATCTCATATGTAGGGAAAAGTACACTGCGCATTCATTATCTTCTTCCTTGAATGATACTCACACATATGGCATGGGGATGGATTCATTATATGTGTGATTGTCAAGGAACTGAATAAAACAGACACAATAATTGGGCTGTGAGCTGTAAGGAAATGTTTTCGATGATTTCATAGACAAACTCATCCATCCAATAATAAAGATATCGGATTGGACATTTACAAATGCAGGCAAACCGAATGAGTTGACAATTTCACAGAACATTAACTACATGTTTGTTGGAATTCTACTGAGCTGATCATTAATATCAATACCATTGGCCATTCACTGAATTTCATCAGAACTTGAAACGAATATATAGTGCATTGCAATTAATTTGAATTTATAACTTACATTATACGGTCTGGTCACACACACACACACACTCACACACACCCCAACACACACTATTAAACATTTTCACTTCGTCAAATACTGTGACCTGAAAAGGCTGAAATCGAAGAAAAGTTGTACATGTAATACATGCAACTAATTTTCACGGATTCAGTTTTCGTTGACAACATCGGAGACTGGCGACCGTTTCATAAACAAATCGTAAATTGTAAACGTAGACGTAAATGTGAACGTAGCACGTACGCCCGTTTGAAACGGTGTTTCACTAAAAGTTACGACTTCCGATTTACGACCAATATTGATCGTTACTCTACGATCGAATGGTCTAGAACTATCTTTAATGCTCCTACAAGAATGGAAATGAGCAATATGGCCGCCACACTGATCCTGTCTGAGATCAGTCAATAATATTATTTACCTGACTGAGTTTGTTGACATTGTGGAAGATGGGACTTGCAGTCTGCTTTTGCAAAAGAATATTGTGCAGTCCGAGCCCGAGTTTGAGATTGATTAGAGTTATATATCCTTTTTTGCTACGCACAACTACAGAGATGGCAGTCGGTCAAAATTAATGTAACAGGAACAAATTCATCGCTTCACTCTTCTGTTTCCAGTATCATTAATTACTACCTTTGAAAATTTGAAGAAGCGGTCAAAATATCGAACCTTGTAACATAACGAAAACAATTGTCAAAAAGGGGGGTTGGTTTATATGCCTGCGTCACCGTTAATGTACATGTATATATATACATGTAACATTAGATAGGATTTTCAAGACATAAATTCTTCAGATATCCAAACCTGTCTTCGGTAACAGTTAATTATAACCAACGCAATGAAGTTGCGGAGGGTATAATGTTTTTGACCCGTCTGTCAATCTGTCAGTCCCTTTCTTGTCAGCGCAACTTCTCTGAGACCGCTCAACAGAATTTCGTGAAACACTGTGTAGATATGTAGATATGCATATTCCCAGGAAATTTTGATTTCATAATTTCCCCGAGAGTTATGCCCATTTTGAATTTAGAATTTCGAGTCAGTCTGTCCTATTTCTGTCAGCTCAACTCCTCTAAGATCGCTCAACAAAATTTCGTAAAACTTTGTAGTTGATAAGGCCACACTGTGTAGATGTGCATATTTCCAGGAAATTCTGATTCGATATTTTTTTCTGGGAGTTCTATTACTTTTTAACTTAGAATTTCGAGCACGTTTATCCTGTTTTTGTCAGCGCAACTCCTCTGAGAACGCATAACAGAATTTCATTAAACATTTTAGTGAATAAAGACACATTGTGTAGATGTGCATATTCCCGGGATATTCTTATTCAATAATCGTTCTGGGAGTTATGCCCCTTTTGAACTTAAAATTTCGAGCCCGTCTATCCTGTTCTTGTCATCGCAACTCCTCTGAGACCGCTCAACAAAATTTCATGAAACATTGTACATGTAGTTAATAAAGACACATTGTGTAGATGTGCATATTCCCGGAAAATTCTGATTCAATAATCGTTCCGGGAGTTATGTCCCTTTTGAACTTAACATTTCGAGCCCGTTTGTCCTGTTCCTGTCGGCGCAACTCCTTTTTGTTGTGAAGAAGGACATATTGGGTAGATGTGCATATTCCCATGAAATTCTGATTCAATATTTTTTCTGGGAGTTATGCCCCTTTTGAACTTAACATTTCGAGCCCGCCGGTCCTGTTCTCGTCGTAATACATAACATTACCATTCATTATGTGAGGCATTGTCAAGCAGTGTTGGAGCGCGGGGTATGTGAGCTTGTTCGCTTTTGCTTTCTTTTATTTATATCTGAGGTGGATTACATTTAAGATTAAATACCGTAGGGGTCCGGCTTAGAATAGGTCCTCAATATCCCTAATTTGTAGTAAGAGGCGATTAAATGGTGCAATCTTTCGAATGGGACCAGAGAAAACTGAGGTCCCTTTTCATAGCAGGTGTGGTACGATAAAGATCCCTCTCTGCTGAAAGGCTACAATTTTGCAGCCCTTCACACATGTGATCGATCCTGGTTTATCAGACGGTTCTGGTAATGTGTTGCGTGATCATTTCGCAGTAATCTTCAACGCATGCGCTTCCAAGCCTGCTCCTTTAAGGAAAACAGTTACTTACAGAAAACTCAGATCCATCAATGTGGAGTCTTTCAGGAAGGACATTGAAGTGTCAAAAGCTCTGAAGGACTCTCTAAGATATGTGGACATTGAAGAGCTAGTTGCTACATACAACAGATAACTTTCATTGTTTGTTGAAAAGCATGCTCCACAATACACAAAAACAATTATAATTAGACCTACCTCCTCCTGGTACACTGAAGAACTTCATGAGGCAAAACATCTGAGGCGTAAATTGGAAAGCAAATGGCACAGGACAAGACTCACAATCGATCATGACATTTATAGAAATCAGTGTGGTAATGTGAACAAATTGCTCAGACAGGCTAGACTAAATCATTACACAGAAAAACTATCACCAGGTCAGCAAGACCCAAATACTCTATTTAAAGTGACAAAGTATTTGTTGGAAGGTCCCAGTGAGGTTGTACTACCATCTGGCAAAGCATCATGTGAGCTCGCCCAAGACTTCAGTGACGTTTTCATAAATAGCATAGAGTGTATAAGAGATAATATAAATTCAAAGTCTCAGCCTGAAATATGTACGGACAATCTCGAGGCAGACGTAGACACGACCATGACTCTCCTGGAGGAGTTCACCTCTGTTACAGAGGAGGAGGTACAGAGAATAATCAAGCATTCGGCTAATAAATCGTGTGAGCTAGAGCCAATACCAACATGGCTTTTAAAATCTTGTTTGCAAGAACTTCTACCAATTCTGACAAACATTATAAACCAATCGCTTAAATTTGCAAGTGTACCAGCAGTATTCAAAAAAGCACATGTGCTCTTCTGAAAAAAGCAAATCTTGAACAAAATACTCTTAAGAACTATAGACCTGTGTCCAATTTGCCTTTTGTTTCAAATGTTCTGGAAAAGGTAGTGAACTCCCGTATTGAAGACCATTTGACATTAAATAACCTTCATGAAGAACACCAGTCAGCACATAGGCAGTTCCATTCCACGGAATCTGCACTACTGAAGGTACATACTGATATACTACAATCTTTAGACCAAAATGATGTCACTATACTTGTGATGCTGGATTTTTCCGTTGCATTTGACACTATCGAACACACTACCCTGTTGCACCGACTTGAACATCTGCTCGGAATAACAGGCAAATCACTAGGATGGATATCTTACTTCAATGACCGTCACCAAACGGTCGGCATAGATGGTGCCAAGTCAAGGCCAGTGAAAATGAATTTCAGTGTGTCGCAAGGATCAGTGCTGGGTCCCAAATTATATACAATATACACAAAACCAATTGGTTCCATCTGTAGATATCATGGACTTGATCATCATTTTTACGCTGATCTCACCTTTTACTGTCTTTTAAACCTAGGGGCATAACTACACAGGCAGAGACATTATATCGTATTGAGCTTTGTCTATATGACATCGTGTTTTGGATGCATGGTAATATGTTGAAACTCAACACGGATAAGATCGAGGTCATTGTGTTTGCATATGATCGTAATGCAAACCTCATTAGAAACATTTCAGTGACAGTAAGTGACTTACAAATTAATCATTCAACCTGCGTTCGAAATCATGGTGTCCTGTTTGACTCCAAGATGGATATGGAGAAATAAGTGAACTCTGTCAGCAGATCTTGTTATGCACAGTTGCGGCAAATAGGTCACATCAGAAAATATTTAACAACAGGAGCAACTAAATCTGCATTCTGTTGTAAGGTATATATGCATTGTAAAGCAACTTTGAGCGTGCATAGTGTATGAAAAGGGTGCTATATAAATATGGTATTATTATTATCATTATATATTCATGGTTTAAAGCGTGTTTGATGAAGGATACAATTTCCTACACGTGTATGCAATTTCTTTTTTATTATCATTTTAGACAATTATAATTTCATTTCCTTATTCTTATACTTTGAATATGATAGCAATCAAAATTCTATAAATGTAGATTTTTTTTAAATAGCATTTCTTATATCATTATTTTTTTTCCCATTTTAAGGTTCATGAAATTGAATAAGAATTATCCTATTAATCTTTTTATCATTCTAGGAATTCTAGGAATTGTTTTTGCGTTGTACTAGAGATCGGGCACAAAATTTCCATTATTTTCCTTGACAACAAGGATTACTGCAGACGATAGGGTCATGAAGAAATAATGAATGAATATTTCTTTCCATAGTAAGATTAATTTCAAATCTACCTCCACAAAGAAAAGAGTTCTTAAAAGTCATACTTATACCGCAATCGTAACATTCATTACTGTTCGTTATCTTCATCTTTTTAGTAATAGCTGATCAACACATATTCAAACACTGTTGAAATAAGGACTTTAATATGTTCTGAGTGACAATGAACTTCACAAAATCACATTAAAATACCTTGGTCCAAACGTCCTGATAAATCATATTAATCTCTGATGAACGATTTATGAGGATTAGGGTTAGGGTAACCTTAACATATCTCGGACGGAAGAACACACGGACACGACAACCCCTGTGTGCTCCTTCGCGGGGAGCATACCAAAAAATCGCTAAAATTTAATTGTTTATGGAGCAATAATGATAGTCTTTAATTAATTTGTTAATTAAAATGAGCGAAAGGTACTTCTACAATATCAAGCGATAAAATGGGTTTTGTCAGACAGCTGGTTGGTTTCTATTGTACATCTCCCGCTTGGTCCTTAAGAACACAGTACATCAAGCCAGCATCCTCGGCAGAGAACGACCTATGACAAATTGATTTAACGAACAGTTTAGCTGATAAGGAAATTTAACATCCGCCGATCTGTTGTTGATTTATATTACGTTTAGTTGTAAGCATATATGGAAACACAATCAATCAGACAAACTAAAAAGGAAAAAACGGAAATACAGGAAACGCATTTCAAAATTCGTATTGTGGGACTTGGCAAGTATCACAGAGAACTC
Source organism: Ostrea edulis (assembly GCF_947568905.1). Taxonomy (NCBI): domain Eukaryota; kingdom Metazoa; phylum Mollusca; class Bivalvia; order Ostreida; family Ostreidae; genus Ostrea; species Ostrea edulis. Next base: position 83,194,783 of record NC_079170.1, read on the forward strand.
TAATGTTAAATTGATGAATTAATTTTGCAATTCATGTTTATATCACAAAGATAATTGTTCTTGAAGTACTCAACGTATCATGAGTATTTTTGATCAAAATGATCAAAGAAACGTAGGTAAAGAACATCCTACCATCAATAATTCCACACTAAAAACAGAGAAATATTTCAAACTCAGCCAAATACCATAGATGTGCGCATGCGTGTTACAGTGATCTATCTAAGCCACAATGGGAGGGAAAGAAAGAAAGAAATAAGAATTGTCGGTTGATGTTACAGACAATATATGTCCGTTAATCCGACAATTTAATGCCACGTCTTAGTAACACGTGATCGGTTCCGAGAGTCTGACAATCCTATTGTCTTACGTGGATGAAATTTCTTTCAGACAGAGGATATTGTGTCGTCGGTCTTGTCAGACATAAAAGTACATTGCTCTCAAATATCGATATTTCTAGTTTCAAGCACATAAATGAATTCTACTATAATCATCCGAATAAATGAAGGCGTCAATAAATGGTAAAAGTAGACTTTCGTTTCTATTGTCGTCATCAAATCATTCAATGAATCTTAAATCGTTGTAGTAGTGAATCAGTACGTACAGTATTGTTTTAAATAGAATTAACCACAAAAAAAAAAGAAAATGTTAAACAGTGCAACTGCAATGACGCATAATGAAGTTGTGGCGATACCAAAACCTGACTCCTTTAACTTAGGGACTACTCAACCTGAAGTTAGTACCAAAATCTGACTCCTTTAACTTAGGACTACTCAACCTTAAGTTAGTACCAAAATCTGACTCCTTTAACTTAGGACTACTCAACCTTAAGTTAATACCAACACCTGACTCCTTTAACTTAGGACTACTCAACATTAAGTTCATACCAAAATCTGACTCCTTTAACTTAGGACTACTCAACCTTAAGTTAATACCAACACCTGACTAATTGACCTTAGGACTACTCAACCTTAAGTTAATTTCAAAACCTGACTTGTGTAACTTAAGACTTCTCAACCTTAAGTTAATACCAAAACCTAACTCCTTTAACTTAGGACTACTCAACCTTAAGTTAATATCGAAACATGACTCATGTAACTTAGGACTTCTCAGCCTTAAATTAATACCAAAACCTGATTCCTTTAACTTAGGACTACTCAACCTTAAGTTAATATCAAAACCTGACTCGAGTAACTTAGGACATCTCAACCATAAGTTAACATCAAAACCTGATTCGTGTAACTCAGGACTTTTTAACCTTAAGTTAATACTAAAATCTGACTCGGGTAACTTAGGATTTCTCAAACTTAAGTTAACACGAAAACCTGACTCTTGTAACTCAGGACTTCTCAACCTCAAGTTAACCTCAAAACCTTACTCGTATAACTCAGGACTTCTCAACCTCAAGTTAACATCAAAACCTTACTCGTATAACTTAGGACTACTCAACTTTAAGTTAATACCAAAACTGACTCGTGTAACTTAGGACTTCTCAACCTTAAGTTAACAATAATGTGAAATTCAATTTCTGACATAAAACAGTAAGCTTTCTTTACATTATTTAATGCATACATTTTTTAAACATTGTAAACAAAATAGACCCCGCACCAGAACGAGGTTGACATTGAATTTTGAATTTAAATTCATGGAAACATCATTCGATGGACATAGACGTAATTTAAAACTTACAGTAGTATATGTACATTCAGCACAATCATGGCGTCGACCATGACACAATTAACAAAATCTGTACATCTGTCATCGTCACTTGATGTACAATTACGACGTCATTGGTTTACCTTTACATTGATCAGACATAAATGACGTGACAGCATTATGGACATTTGCATTTCTTTCGACCTTAGTAGCTATGTGATTTATTTTGTGTATAAAAAAATTTACAAGAAAACAAAGTCGGAAGGATGTATAGAACAAATAAATAAGTGATTTATTTATTTCATTTATGACGTTACATTGTTTCCAGGATTATATCACAGCTTTTTAATGATCCGCCTTAATTACGGTGGCGAATCACGTGACTTTGACTTCATCATTGGCACGGTTGCATTTTGTTTAACGTCCCACTTGAGAATATTATACCAACACTTCACCATTCACCGTTGCAGGCGAAGGGCTGCAAAATTTAGGCCTATGTTCGACGTTTACGGCCTTTGAGCAGTGAGAACCCTTTATCGTGCCACACCTGCTGTGACGCGGGGCCTCAGTTTCTGCGATCTCATCCAAAGGACCGCCCCACTGAGTCGCCTCTTAGACAAGCAAGGGATACTGAGGACCTATTCTAATTTGTACCGAAAAATGGCGACGAAAGGCAATACAAGGGAAAATTCAAACAAGTAAGTAACATCTTTATCAATAACGAATTGTAACATAACTCATATCAATATTTGATGAATTTTCTCAGGATTAAATGTATAATAAAATAATAGTTCTACGTGCAATAGAAGCAGACAACACTGACAGTTTTTTGGGGGGTTTTCGCCAAAAACACTATTGCACGTAGAACTACCACTTTAGTATAAATCTGTTCCTGTGAAAATTCTTAAAATGTTAATATAAGTTATGTGACAATTCGTTTTGTTAAAGGTGTTACTTACTCGTTGTAATTTCCCCTTGTGTTGACTTTCGTCGCCATTTTCCCGTATAATGCGTCATGTGATTCGCCACTGTGTTCATGTACCCGCGTAATCTGGTATTAAAGGTGTCCAAATTCTAAATCATGTGTGTAAGTGGTGTTAGCGATGGTGTACTAACCCCAGTTGTGATTGAATTAAACAGGAAGAGAAGGACATATACAAACACTCCGAAATGAAATTTCAATGGAAGTGTTACCGATATCGATTGCAAAGAAGTATTATCTTTAAAAAAGCGGATAAGAGCGTGGAAAAGCAAAATGAGACGTGTCGTCCGAATCTTAAATATGGTATTTGAATTTCCATGTCTTTGTGTCCTATCTTGCGTCTTTTACATGGTACTTCCAGCAGTCGTGTACATTCTCCTCGGTAGCAGCAATAGTGTAGGCCTCTGTGATTTTTTTTTTTGGGGGGGGGGGGCTCCAACTCCTTAGGATCTCTGTAATGGATCATTATAAACATTGGCTGGGTTTTTTTTTAACGTAAATTAAATGATATTCTATGTTTCTTAAACAATAGATAAATTTACAACCTGCAACGTACGATTTGTGAGATTATATTCTACCGGTTTCAACTAATAGTATTTGGATATATTCCAATTTCTAGAATTTCCTCCCAAAAATTGTTATAAAATTAGGTAAAATTATTCGTAAATGTTTTGATGTTGCTCAAACACATCTTTAAAACAAACGTTTCCTATCATACGACCCTATTCACAAATCTTTGCATGAAATTTCAATAAAAAAAAATCATTCAAGATCCTTCAAAAACGTCTTATTAGTCCATTTTCATGTTTTAATGACCCATTTACATAGTTGTTTGGTCAAATGATTGAGAATTCACGTAGAAAGTACTTTCTAACCTTTATAGCTCACTCAAGTGAGCTTTTCTGATCTAAACTTGCCCGCCGTCTGTTGTCGTCGTTAATTTTTCACATTTGCCCTAGAATCACTGGGCCAATTTCAATCAATCTTGGAACACATCATTCTTGGGTGAGGGGAATTCAGGTTTATTCAATGAAGGGTGATGCCCCATCCAAAAGGGGGAAATAATCAAGAAAGGACAAAAACAGGGTGGGGTCATTTAAACATCTTCCTAAGAATTACTGAGCACAAAAGTGAAATTTTCATGAAAGCTTCCTGACAAAGGGTAAATTCAAGTTTATTCAAAGCATGGTCCCTGGGGGTAGGATGGGACCATAGGGGATGAAAGTTTTACATGCTGATAAAAACTCTTTAAACATCTACTCATACCGAGCCATGACATTTATAACCAGTTTTACAAAATTATACAACAAATGTTTGGGGCTTTTATCATTATTTTTTTGGGAGAGGGTGGTGGTATCCTATGTCTAATAACATACCAAAGTATTTTTCTAAAATGTTCGATTAAGAATTTTGGCTTTTCTAGCTAATAATACAGATTTCAACCACAAAAAAGTTATTACATTGAAATGCATTGCTATATTTCAAAATACTGAGAACAAGGATTGAGCACTATTAGGTTATTCGCCATAATTAAATATTGGTATATAAAATTCCTTAGAACCACACTGAAAATGAAACCTTAATGCTTACATTCAATAGAATATTTTTGTCATCACCTAGACCTGTTGATCAATAACGCCTAAAGAATATGGTAGCACGTGGCACGGCACGAAACACGATCCGAACGAGTCAAATGTCGACTGCGAAACATTTTATGTACAACGTACTAGTAAATAGTCAAAATGACAGGAGCTTTGTTGAAAACTTAACATAAGACACGTCACATGGATTTTCTGAAAACGTCAATTTCCTTCATAAAGAGGTGATTTCGACCCTAAAGGCTGTGCTATTCAATTTCATGAGACACATTTATGAATATCCGGTCTTAAAATACCATACATGTAGATAAACATGTCGATAATTTGATGTCAAATGCGAACAATTGGGGATTAACATATCACGTTGACGCAATACATAGTTATAGAGAAAACACAACCGGGGATGGGCAGTACCAGGCACATGATGATGTGCACGAAAGTCATGTTTTGAAGAATACTGAATTTAATCCATTCTTTTTTATTTGCAAAGTACTCGCATTTTAATAGATAGACGGATCAAAAATCATATTTAGCGGACTACACTCAAAATGTTCCATGGACCGAGAAGACTCGTTGAAGAAAAATACCTATGTGTAGTACAGTTTGACTTATTTTGTTTCATACATGAGCGGAAATCCAAATCGGCTTCAGTAATTTCATATTATAAAAAGGTTTCTAAATGCATTTCCTCTATTCTCTATTGATTTTTGTTTCACTTGATCATCTAAAATATTATTGAATCAAAATGTCATAAAATACATTGTTGTGTAATTGTAAAATAGTATTGTAAGGCGTTAGAAAAGTTATATATTCTACTTTTATCTTGTTATATTCATTATAAATCTTCCGCACCTTATACTATCTTTTTTTGTCAGAAATACTATTGAAATATTCTATAGTTTCTTACAAACAGAGATAGGTACCTTGCTGGATGCAGTAAATGTTTTACGAAGCCCCTATCTTTTCTCCTCAAGAACATATAAAATGCTGTGAAGGTGCCAAGACATATGCCTCAAGCGATGTAAATCAAAATTGGATTCTAAAATATTCTAGAGAACGTTTAGTAAACTTAAAATAAAACTTCCCTCAAATCATCAACATTAAACATTAAAGGTAATTGCGTTTTCAACACTTTACACGACTACTCCTCGTGATGAAGTAAAGACCATACTTTTTTATACATGTATCATGGACAGTTGCTTCTTCAGCAAAAATGGAAAAGGGAAATATTCATATTTTGTGATGAGTCATTCAAAAAACTTCTTTATTAAAGATCACTCAGATTTTAAACACAAGTACTCTGAAGTTGATATAGAAAAGATCCAGGATTTGCTCAGTGATAATATATTCGTAGTCTTTGTGTTCCGTTATGAGCTGACATATTTTTGTATTCTTACTAGACGATATTTATTCAAAAGCATCTACATGAGGAGAAAAAATATATTGTGGTAATCAATTCGACATTTAGATATATCGACGACGCTTTATCTATTAACAATGATCATTTTCATTCATATGTCTATTCACTATATTCATGTGAACTCAAAAAAAAAAAAAAAAAACCCACAAAGTCGTCAACATTTGCTTCATATTTAAGCCGATATATGATATTGCATATTGAACATGCATGTTATCGGCAAACTAACAACTCTAATTCATGACATACGGGATGGCTTCAGTTTCTCCATCGTCAACGCCCTATATTCATAGAACAATATTCCAGTATCACCTGTATGTGGTAGTTATGTCTTTCATCTTATTCGAATACAATTACTTGTTCTGGATGTTTTAAATTGAGGCAAGATACGGGCAAATAAGTTGATGCTACAGGAGTTTCAATCATCTCGTTTAAAGTCAATATTTCATAAATATGACGGTCATAATAACGATTTAATTTACCGATACAACCTGTCATTGGGTAAAATATTGTCTGAGATATTTCATACCAATTGAGACCCATTTTTGCATGCTGATTTTGACTACAGATCGCTCCGTTTACCCTACCGAGATATAGGATTCATGGTGGGTGTGACCGGTCGCCTGTAGATGCTTACTCCTACAACACCGGATCCCACCTATGGTATGTCCTGGGGTCCGTGTTTGTCCTACTGGTAATTCTGTATTCTTGATAGGAATTATAAAATTAATCACTGTTCGTTATCTTCACATTTTCATTTCAAAGATTTAAGACACGTTTTGTTTTACTGTTTTGATTCCATATTCAGTGTACCTTTTGTAAATTTAAACATCTTTCAACCTAAAAATAAACAAAGGGATCAAAACAAACCAACGCGTTTCCAATCTGCAAATGTGCATGAAATTCTACCCAAATGTTTTTTTCCTGAAATGTTATTCTAAAGAAATATTTCTGTGATTTTCAAAAACGCTTGTATTTTGCTGTCAAATGTTCTAAAGAATTGTGGTAAATTTTGTCTAACTTGGGGTAAATCAAAATTTAAGGTAGTTTAAAATTAAACTATCGTGATCGAAACACAAACCCTGCAGATTTTGGTGAAGCATAACGTGTCTTTGATACTTATGATAGCATAACATTGATAATGATAATAATATTTATTTATATAGCGCCCTATATGACTATAAATAACCACTCTAAAGCGCTGCACACAATAAAAATAATTACACCATGTTATAAAAGTAGTGAAAGGAAATTATAATAGCATTAAGACAGATAATATCAACAGAATGCTAGCAAAACATCAATAATGTGAAGTAAAATTACTAAAATCTAAAACATGATGTGTATGAAGAAAATTTCATTCCGTACAATTAAATGATATAAAATACAATAGTTAAAATAAATATACAATTATACACTTGAAAAAGGCATGTTAAAATGATGGTAAAGAAACCATAAAGATTTTACCACCTATAATACTAATAATATGCAAGTCCGAAAACATGTGTTTTTAAATGTTTTTTAAAGGTGTTGAAATCCTGACAACGGCAAAGGGTGTCAGGCAGATAAATATGTTATTTATGATAACATAACATTGATACCTATAATATGTCAATCACTAGAGACGTTAAGAAGGATAGAATCAAAATTTCAGCATAGGGATATTTCTAACAAACATAGAAAAAAAACAATCAGCCAGACAGACGAGCGTTATAAACATATATGATGTATAGTGTTATACAGAGCCATAGTGTATAGTGTTATACAGATACATGATGTATAGTGTTATACAGAGACAGACATGATGTATAGTGTTATACAGAGACATGATGTATAGTGTTATACAGAGACATGATGTATAATGTTATACAGAGACATGATGTATAGTGTTATACAGAGACATGATGTACAGTGTTATACAGATACATGATGTATAGTGTTATACAGAGACATGATGTATAGTGTTATATAGAGACATGATGTATAGTGTTATACAGAGACATGATGTATAGTGTTATACAGAGACATGATGTATAGTGTTATACAGAGACAGACATGATGTATAGTGTTATACAGAGACATGATGTATAATGTTATATAGAGACATGATGTATAGTGTAATACAGAGACATGATGTATAGTGTTATACAGAGACATGATGTATAGTGTTATACAGAGACATGATGTATAGTGTTATACAGAGACATGATGTATAGTGTAATACAGAGACATGATGTATAGTGTTATACAGAGACATGATGTATAGTGTTATACAGAGACATGATGTATAGTGTAATACAGAGACAGACATGATGTATAGTGTTATACAGAGACATGATGTATAATGTTATATAGAGACATGATGTATAGTGTAATACAGAGACATGATGTATAGTGTTATACAGAGACATGATGTATAATGTTATACAGAATCATGATGTATAATGTTATACAGAGACAGACATGATGTATAGTGTAATACAGAGACATGATGTATAGTGTTATACAGAGACATGATGTATAGTGTTATATAGAGACATGATGTATAGTGTTATACAGAGATAGACATGATGTATAGTGTTATACAGAGACATGATGTAAAGTGTTATACAGAGACATGATGTATAGTGTTATACAGAGACATGATGTATAGTGTTATATAGAGACATGATGTATAGTGTTATACAGAGACAGACATGATGTATAGTGTTATACAGAGACATGATGTAAAGTGTTATACAGAGACATGATGTATAGTGTTATACAGAGACATGATGTATAGTGTAATACAGAGACAGACATGATGTATAATGTCATAAAAGACATGATGTATAATGTCATAAAAGACATGATGTATAGTGTTATACAGAGACATGATGTATAGTGTTATACAGAGACATGATGTATAGTGTTATACAGAGACATGATGTATAGTGTTATACAGAGACATGATGTATAGTGTTATACAGAGACATGATGTATAGTGTTATACAGAGACATGATGTATAGTGTAATACAGAGACATGATGTATAGTGTTATACAGAGACATGATGTATAGTGTTATACAGAGACATGATGTATAGTGTTATACAGAGACATGATGTATAGTGTTATACAGAGACATGATGTATAGTGTTATACAGAGACATGATGTATAGTGTTATACAGAGACATGATGTATAGTGTTATACAGAGACATGATGTATAGTGTAATACAGAGACATGATGTATAGTGTTATACAGAGACATGATGTATAGTGTTATATAGAGACATGATGTATAGTGTTATACAGAGACATGATGTATAATGTTATACAGAGACATGATGTATAGTGTAATACAGAGACATGATGTATAGTGTTATACAGAGACATGATGTATAGTGCTATACAGAGACATGATGTATAATGTTATACAGAGACATGATGTATAATGTTATACAGAGACATGATGTATAGTGTAATACAGAGAGATGATGTATAGTGTTATACAGAGACATGATGTATAGTGTTATACAGAGACATGATGTATAGTGTTATACAGAGACATGATGTATAGTGTTATACAGAGACATGATGTATAGTGTAATACAGAGACATGATGTATAGTGTTATACAGAGACATGATGTATAGTGTTATATAGAGACATGATGTATAGTGTTATACAGAGACATGATGTATAGTGTTATACAGAGACATGATGTATAATGTTATACAGAGATATGATGTATAGTGTAATACAGAGACAGACATGATGTATAATGTCATACAGAGACATGATGTATAGTGTTATACAGAGACATGATGTATAGTGTTATACAGAGACATGATGTATAGTGTTATACAGAGACATGATGTATAGTGTTATCCAGAGACAGACATGATGTATAGTGTTATACAGAGACATGATGTATAGTGTTATACAGAGACATGATGTATAGTGTTATACAGAGACATGATGTATACTGTTATACAGAGACATGATGTATAGTGTTATACAGAGACATGATGTATAGTATTATACAGAGACAGACATGATGTATAGTGTAATACAGAGACATGATGTATAATGTTATACAGAGACATGATGTATAGTGTTATACAGAGACATGATGTATAGTGTTATACAGAGACATGATGTATAGTGTTATACAGAGACATGATGTATAGTGTTATACAGAGACAGACATGATGTATAGTGTTATACAGAGACATGATGTATAGTGTAATACAGAGACATGATGTATAGTGTTATATAGAGACATGATGTATAGTGTTATACAGAGACAGACATGATGTATAGTGTTATACAGAGACATGATGTATAGTGTAATACAGAGACATGATGTATAATGTTATACAGATACATGATGTATAGTGTTATACAGAGACATGATGTATAGTGTTATATAGAGACATGATGTATAGTGTTATATAGAGACATGATGTATAGTGTTATACAGAGACATGATGTATAATGTTATACAGAGACATGATGTATAGTGTAATACAGAGACATGATGTATAGTGTTATACAGAGACATGATGTATAATGTTATACAGAGACATGATGTATAATGTTATACAGAGACATGATGTATAGTGTTATATAGAGACATGATGTATAGTGTTATACAGAGACAGACATGATGTATAGTGTTATACAGAGACATGATGTATAGTGTAATACAGAGACATGATGTATAGTGTAATACAGAGACATGATGTATAGTGTTATACAGAGACATGATGTATAGTGTTATACAGAGACAGACATGATGTATAGTGTTATACAGAGACATGATGTATAATGTTATACAGAGACATGATGTATAATGTTATACAGAGACATGATGTATAATGTTATACAGAGACATGATGTATAGTGTTATACAGAGACAGACATGATGTATAGTGTTATACAGAGACATGATGTATAGTGTTATACAGAGACATGATGTATAGTGTTATATAGAGACATGATGTATAGTGTTATACAGAGACAGACATGATGTATAGTGTTATACAGAGACATGATGTATAATGTTATACAGAGACATGATGTATAGTGTTATATAGAGACATGATGTATAGTGTTATACAGAGACAGACATGATGTATAGTGTTATACAGAGACATGATGTATAGTGTAATACAGAGACATGATGTATAATGTTATACAGAGACATGATGTATAGTGTTATACAGAGACAGACATGATGTATAATGTTATACAGAGACGTGATGTATAGTGTTATATAGAGACATGATGTATAGTGTTATACAGAGACAGACATGATGTATAGTGTTATACAGAGACATGATGTATAATGTTATACAGAGACATGATGTATAGTGTTATATAGAGACATGATGTATAGTGTTATACAGAGACAGACATGATGTATAGTGTTATACAGAGACATGATGTATAGTGTAATACAGAGACATGATGTATAATGTTATACAGAGACATGATGTATAATGTTATACAGTGACATGATCTATAGTGTAATACAGAGGCATGATGTATAATGTTATACAGAGACATGATGTATAGTGTTATACAGAGAGAGACATGATGTATAGTGTTATACAGAGAGAGACATGATGTATACTGTTATACAGAGACATGATGTATAGTGTTATACAGAGACATGATGTATAGTGTTATACAGAGACAGACATGATGTATAGTGTTATACAGAGACATGATGTATAATGTTATACAGAGACATGATGTATAGTGTTATATAGAGACATGATGTATAGTGTTATACAGAGACATGATGTATAATGTTATACAGAGACATGATGTATAGTGTTATACAGAGACATGATGTATAGTGTTATACAGAGACAGACATGATGTATAGTGTTATACAGAGAGAGACATGATGTATACTGTTATACAGAGACATGATGTATAGTGTTATACAGAGACATGATGTATAGTGTTATACAGAGACAGACATGATGTATAGTGTTATACAGAGACATGATGTATAGTGTTATACAGAGACATGATGTATAGTGTTATATAGAGACATGATGTATAGTGTTATACAGAGACATGATGTATAGTGTTATACAGAGACATGATGTATAGTGTAATACAGAGACATGATGTATAGTGTTATACAGAGACATGATGTATAGTGTTATACAGAGACATGATGTATAGTGTTATATAGAGACATGATGTATAATGTTATACAGAGACATGATGTATAGTGTAATACAGAGACATGATGTATAGTGTTATATAGAGACATGATGTATAATGTTATACAGAGACATGATGTATAGTGTTATACAGAGACAGACATGATGTATAGTGTTATACAGAGACATGATGTATAATGTTATACAGAGACATGATGTATAATGTTATACAGAGACATGATGTATAGTGTTATACAGACACATGATGTATAGTGTAATACAGAGACATGATGTATAGTGTTATACAGAGACAGACATGATGTATAGTGTTATACAGAGACAGGCATGATGTATAGTGTTATACAGAGACAGACATGATGTATAGTGTTATACAGACACATGATGTATAGTGTAATACAGAGACATGATGTATAGTGTTATACAGAGACAGACATGATGTATAGTGTTATACAGAGACAGACATGATGTATAGTGTTATACAGAGACATGATGTATAGTGTTATACAGAGACATGATGTATAGTGTTATACAGAGACATGATGTATAATGTTATACAGAGACATTATGTATAGTGTTATACAGAGAGAGACATGATGTATAGTGTTATACAGAGAGACATGATGTATAGTGTAATACAGAGATATGATGTATAGTGTTATACAGAGACATGATGTATAGTGTTATATAGAGACATGATGTACAGTGTTATACAGAGACGTGATGTATAGTGTTATACAGAGACATGATGTATAGTGTTATACAGAGAGAGACATGATGTATAGTGTTATACAGAGACAGACATGATGTATAATGTTATACAGAGACATGATGTATAGTGTTATACAGAGACATGATGTATAGTATTATACAGAGACAGACATGATGTATAATGTTATACAGAGACATGATGTATAGTGTAATACAGAGACATGATGTATAGTGTAATACAGAGACATGATGTATAGTGTTATACAGAGACATGATGTATAGTGTTATATAGAGACATGATGTACAGTGTTATACAGAGACATGATGTATAGTGTGATACAGAGACATGATGTATAGTGTTATACAGAGACATGATGTATAGTGTTATACAGAGACATGATGTATAATGTTATACAGAGACATGATGTATTGTGTTATATAGAGACATGATGTATAGTGTTATACAGAGACATGATGTATAGTGTTATACAGAGACAGACATGATGTATAGTGTTATACAGAGACATGATGTATAGTGTTATACAGATACATGATGTATAGTGTTATACAGAGACATGATGTATAGTGTTATACAGAGAGAGACATGATGTATAGTGTTATACAGAGACAGACATGATGTATAGTGTTATATAGAGACATGATGTACAGTGTTATACAGAGACGTGATGTATAGTGTTATACAGAGACATGATGTATAATGTTATACAGAGACATGATGTATAGTGTTATACAGAGACATGATGTACAGTGTTATACAGAGACGTGATGTATAATGTTATACAGAGACATGATGTATAGTGTTATACAGAGACATGATGTACAGTGTTATACAGAGACATGATGTATAATGTTATACAGAGACATGATGTATAGTGTTATATAGAGACATGATGTATAATGTTATACAGAGACAGACATGATGTATAGTGTTATATAGAGACATGATGTATAGTGTAATACAGAGACATGATGTATAGTGTTATACAGAGACATGATGTATAGTGTTATACAGAGACATGATGTATAGTGTTATACAGAGACATGATGTATAATGTTATACAGAGACATGATGTATAGTGTTATATAGAGACATGATGTATAATGTTATACAGAGACAGACATGATGTATAGTGTTATATAGAGACATGATGTATAGTGTAATACAGAGACATGATGTATAGTGTTATACAGAGACATGATGTATAGTGTTATACAGAGACATGATGTACAGTGTTATACAGAGACGTGATGTATAGTGTTATACAGAGACATGATGTATAGTGTTATACAGAGACAGACATGATGTATAGTGTTATACAGAGACATGATGTATAATGTTATACAGAGACATGATGTATAATGTTATACAGAGACATGATGTATAATGTTATACAGAGACATGATGTATAGTGTTATACAGAGACAGGCATGATGTATAGTGTTATACAGAAACAGACATGATGTATAGTGTTATACAGAGACATGATGTATAGTGTTATACAGAGACATGATGTATAGTGTTATACAGAGACATGATGTATAGTGTTATACAGAGACATGATGTATAATGTTATACAGAGACATTATGTATAGTGTTATACAGAGAGAGACATGATGTATAGTGTTATACAGAGAGAGACATGATGTATAATGTTATACAGAGACGTGATGTATAGTGTTATATAGAGACATGATGTATAGTGTTATACAGAGACATGATGTATAGTGTTATACAGAGACATGATGTATAGTGTTATACAGATACATGATGTATAGTGTAATACAGAGACATGATGTATAGTGTAATACAGAGACATGATGTATAGTGTTATACAGAGACATGATGTATAATGTTATACAGAGACATGATGTATAGTGTTATACAGAGACATGATGTATAGTGTTATACAGAGACATGATGTATAGTGTTATACAGAGACATGATGTATAGTGTTATACAGATACATGATGTATAGTGTAATACAGAGACATGATGTATAGTGTAATACAGAGACATGATGTATAGTGTTATATAGAGACATGATGTATAGTGTAATACAGAGACATGATGTATAGTGTTATACAGAGACATGATGTATAGTGTTATACAGAGACATGATGTATAGTGTAATACAGAGACATGATGTATAGTGTAATACAGAGACATGATGTATAGTGTTATACAGAGACATGATGTATAGTGTAATACAGAGACATGATGTATAGTGTAATACAGAGACATGATGTATAGTGTAATACAGAGACATGATGTATAGTGTTATACAGAGACATGATGTATAGTGTTATACAGAGACATGATGTATAGTGTAATACAGGGACATGATGTATAGTTTTATACAGAGACATGATGTATAATGTTATACAGAGACATGATGTATAGTGTTATATAGAGACATGATGTATAGTGTTATACAGAGACATGATGTATAATGTTATACAGAGACATGATGTATAGTGTTATACAGAGACATGATGTATAGTGTTATACAGAGACAGACATGATGTATAGTGTTATACAGAGAGAGACATGATGTATACTGTTATACAGAGACATGATGTATAGTGTTATACAGAGACATGATGTATAGTGTTATACAGAGACAGACATGATGTATAGTGTTATACAGAGACATGATGTATAGTGTTATACAGAGACATGATGTATAGTGTTATATAGAGACATGATGTATAGTGTTATACAGAGACATGATGTATAGTGTTATACAGAGACATGATGTATAGTGTAATACAGAGACATGATGTATAGTGTTATACAGAGACATGATGTATAGTGTTATACAGAGACATGATGTATAGTGTTATATAGAGACATGATGTATAATGTTATACAGAGACATGATGTATAGTGTAATACAGAGACATGATGTATAGTGTTATATAGAGACATGATGTATAATGTTATACAGAGACATGATGTATAGTGTTATACAGAGACAGACATGATGTATAGTGTTATACAGAGACATGATGTATAATGTTATACAGAGACATGATGTATAATGTTATACAGAGACATGATGTATAGTGTTATACAGACACATGATGTATAGTGTAATACAGAGACATGATGTATAGTGTTATACAGAGACAGACATGATGTATAGTGTTATACAGAGACAGGCATGATGTATAGTGTTATACAGAGACAGACATGATGTATAGTGTTATACAGACACATGATGTATAGTGTAGTACAGAGACATGATGTATAGTGTTATACAGAGACAGACATGATGTATAGTGTTATACAGAGACAGACATGATGTATAGTGTTATACAGAGACATGATGTATAGTGTTATACAGAGACATGATGTATAGTGTTATACAGAGACATGATGTATAATGTTATACAGAGACATTATGTATAGTGTTATACAGAGAGAGACATGATGTATAGTGTTATACAGAGAGACATGATGTATAGTGTAATACAGAGATATGATGTATAGTGTTATACAGAGACATGATGTATAGTGTTATATAGAGACATGATGTACAGTGTTATACAGAGACGTGATGTATAGTGTTATACAGAGACATGATGTATAGTGTTATACAGAGAGAGACATGATGTATAGTGTTATACAGAGACAGACATGATGTATAATGTTATACAGAGACATGATGTATAGTGTTATACAGAGACATGATGTATAGTATTATACAGAGACAGACATGATGTATAATGTTATACAGAGACATGATGTATAGTGTAATACAGAGACATGATGTATAGTGTAATACAGAGACATGATGTATAGTGTTATACAGAGACATGATGTATAGTGTTATATAGAGACATGATGTACAGTGTTATACAGAGACATGATGTATAGTGTGATACAGAGACATGATGTATAGTGTTATACAGAGACATGATGTATAGTGTTATACAGAGACATGATGTATAATGTTATACAGAGACATGATGTATTGTGTTATATAGAGACATGATGTATAGTGTTATACAGAGACATGATGTATAGTGTTATACAGAGACAGACATGATGTATAGTGTTATACAGAGACATGATGTATAGTGTTATACAGATACATGATGTATAGTGTTATACAGAGACATGATGTATAGTGTTATACAGAGAGAGACATGATGTATAGTGTTATACAGAGACAGACATGATGTATAGTGTTATATAGAGACATGATGTACAGTGTTATACAGAGACGTGATGTATAGTGTTATACAGAGACATGATGTATAATGTTATACAGAGACATGATGTATAGTGTTATACAGAGACATGATGTACAGTGTTATACAGAGACGTGATGTATAATGTTATACAGAGACATGATGTATAGTGTTATACAGAGACATGATGTACAGTGTTATACAGAGACATGATGTATAATGTTATACAGAGACATGATGTATAGTGTTATATAGAGACATGATGTATAATGTTATACAGAGACAGACATGATGTATAGTGTTATATAGAGACATGATGTATAGTGTAATACAGAGACATGATGTATAGTGTTATACAGAGACATGATGTATAGTGTTATACAGAGACATGATGTATAGTGTTATACAGAGACATGATGTATAATGTTATACAGAGACATGATGTATAGTGTTATATAGAGACATGATGTATAATGTTATACAGAGACAGACATGATGTATAGTGTTATATAGAGACATGATGTATAGTGTAATACAGAGACATGATGTATAGTGTTATACAGAGACATGATGTATAGTGTTATACAGAGACATGATGTACAGTGTTATACAGAGACGTGATGTATAGTGTTATACAGAGACATGATGTATAGTGTTATACAGAGACAGACATGATGTATAGTGTTATACAGAGACATGATGTATAATGTTATACAGAGACATGATGTATAATGTTATACAGAGACATGATGTATAATGTTATACAGAGACATGATGTATAGTGTTATACAGAGACAGGCATGATGTATAGTGTTATACAGAAACAGACATGATGTATAGTGTTATACAGAGACATGATGTATAGTGTTATACAGAGACATGATGTATAGTGTTATACAGAGACATGATGTATAGTGTTATACAGAGACATGATGTATAATGTTATACAGAGACATGATGTATAGTGTTATACAGAGAGAGACATGATGTATAGTGTTATACAGAGAGAGACATGATGTATAATGTTATACAGAGACGTGATGTATAGTGTTATATAGAGACATGATGTATAGTGTTATACAGAGACATGATGTATAGTGTTATACAGAGACATGATGTATAGTGTTATACAGATACATGATGTATAGTGTAATACAGAGACATGATGTATAGTGTAATACAGAGACATGATGTATAGTGTTATACAGAGACATGATGTATAATGTTATACAGAGACATGATGTATAGTGTTATACAGAGACATGATGTATAGTGTTATACAGAGACATGATGTATAGTGTTATACAGAGACATGATGTATAGTGTTATACAGATACATGATGTATAGTGTAATACAGAGACATGATGTATAGTGTAATACAGAGACATGATGTATAGTGTTATATAGAGACATGATGTATAGTGTAATACAGAGACATGATGTATAGTGTTATACAGAGACATGATGTATAGTGTTATACAGAGACATGATGTATAGTGTAATACAGAGACATGATGTATAGTGTAATACAGAGACATGATGTATAGTGTTATACAGAGACATGATGTATAGTGTAATACAGAGACATGATGTATAGTGTAATACAGAGACATGATGTATAGTGTAATACAGAGACATGATGTATAGTGTTATACAGAGACATGATGTATAGTGTTATACAGAGACATGATGTATAGTGTAATACAGGGACATGATGTATAGTTTTATACAGAGACATGATGTATAATGTTATACAGAGACATGATGTATAGTGTTATATAGAGACATGATGTACAGTGTTATACAGAGACATGATGTATAGTGTTATATAGAGACATGATGTATAGTGTTATACAGAGACATGATGTATAGTGTTATACAGAGAGACATGATGTATAGTATTATATAGAGACATGATGTATAGTGTTATATAGAGACATGATGTATAGTGTTATACAGAGACATGATGTATAGTGTTATACAGAGACATGATGTATAGTGTTATATAGAGACATGATGTATAGTGTTATACAGAGACATGATGTATAGTGTTATACAGAGACATGATGTATAGTGTTATATAGAGACATGATGTATAGTGTTATACAGAGACATGATGTATAGTGTTATACAGAAACATGATGTATAATGTAATACAGAGACAGACATGATGTATAATGTTATACAGTGACATGATGTATAGTGTAATACAGAGGCATGATGTATAATGTTATACAGAGACATGATGTATAGTGTTATACAGAGACATGATGTATAGTGTTATACAGAGACATGATGTATAATGCTATACAGAGAGATGATGTATAGTGTTATACAGAGACATGATGTATAGTGTTTTACAGAGACATGATATATAGTGTTATACAGAGACATGATGTATAGTGTTATACAGAGACAGACATGATGTATAGTGTTATACAGAGACATGATGTATAGTGTTATATAGAGACATGATGTATAGTGTAATACAGAGGCATGATGTATAATGTTATACAGAGACATGATGTATAGTGTTATACAGAGACATGATGTATAGTGTTATTCAGAGACATGATGTATAATGTTATACAGAGACATGATGTATAGTGTTATACAGAGACATGATGTATAGTGTTATACAGAGACAGACATGATGTATAGTGTAATACAGAGACATGATGTATAATGTTATACAGAGACATGATGTATAGTGTTATACAGAGACATGATGTATAGTGTTATACAGAGACATGATGTATAGTGTTATATAGAGACATGATGTATAGTGTTATACAGACACATGATGAATAGTGTTATACAGAGACAGACATGATGTATAGTGTTATACAGAGACATGATGTATAGTGTTATACAGAGACATGATGTATAGTGTTATACAGAGACATGATGTATAGTGTTATACAGACACATGATGTATAGTGTTATACAGAGACATGATGAATAGTGTTATACAGAGACAGACATGATGTATAGTGTTATACAGAGACATGATGTATAGTGTTATACAGAGACATGATGTATAGTGTAATACAGAGACATGATGTATAGTGTTATACAGAGACATGATGTATAGTGTTATACAGAGACATGATGTATAGTGTTATACAGAGAAATGATGTATAGTGTGATACAGAGACATGATGTATAGTGTTATACAGAGACATGATGTATAATGTTATACAGAGACAGACATGATGTATAGTGTTATACAGAGACATGATGTATAATGTTTTACAGAGACATGATATATAGTGTTATACAGAGACATGATGTATAGTGTTATACAGAGACAGACATGATGTATAGTGTTATACAGAGACATGATGTATAGTGTTATACAGAGACATGATGTATTGTGTTATATAGAGACATGATGTATAATGTTATACAGAGACATGATGTATAGTATTATACAGAGACAGACATGATGTATAGTGTTATACAGAGACATGATGTATAGTGTTATACAGAGACATGATGTATAATGTTATACAGAGACATGATGTATAGTGTTATACAGAGACATGATGTATAGTGTTATACAGAGACAGACATGATGTATAGTGTTATACAGAGACATGATGTATAATGTTATACAGAGACATGATGTATAATGTTATACAGAGACATGATGTATAATGTTATACAGAGACATGATGTATAGTGTTATACAGAGACAGACATGATGTATAGTGTTATACAGAGACATGATGTATAGTGTTATACAGAGACATGATGTATAGTGTTATATAGAGACATGATGTATAGTGTTATACAGAGACAGACATGATGTATAGTGTTATACAGAGACATGATGTATAATGTTATACAGAGACATGATGTATAGTGTTATATAGAGACATGATGTATAGTGTAATACAGAGACATGATGTATAATGTTATACAGAGACATGATGTATAGTGTTATACAGAGACATGATGTATAGTATTATACAGAGACAGACATGATGTATAGTGTAATACAGAGACATGATGTATAATGTTATACAGAGACATGATGTATAATGTTATACAGAGACATGATGTATAGTATTATACAGAGACAGACATGATGTATAGTGTTATACAGAGACATGATGTATAGTGTTATACAGAGACATGATGTATAGTGTTATACAGAGACATGATGTATAATGTAATACAGAGACATGATGTATAATGTTATACAGAGACATGATGTATAGTGTTATACAGAGACGTGATGTATAGTGTTATATAGAGACATGATGTATAGTGTTATACAGAGACAGACATGATGTATAGTGTTATACAGAGACATGATGTATAGTGTTATACAGAGACATGATGTATAGTGTTATACAGAGACATGATGTATAGTGTTATATAGAGACATGATGTATAGTGTTATACAGAGACATGATGTATAGTGTTATACAGAGACATGATGTATAGTGTTATACAGAGACATGATGTATAATGTTATACAGAGACATGATGTATAGTGTTATACAGAGACATGATGTATAATGTAATACAGAGACATGATGTATAATGTTATACAGAGACATGATGTATAGTGTTATACAGAGACGTGATGTATAGTGTTATATAGAGACATGATGTATAGTGTTATACAGAGACATGATGTATAATGTTATACAGAGACATGATGTATAGTGTTATACAGAGACATGATGTATAGTGTTATACAGAGACATGATGTATAGTGTTATATAGAGACATGATGTATAGTGTTATACAGAGACATGATGTATAGTGTTATACAGAGACATGATGTATAATGTTATACAGAGACATGATGTATAGTGTAATACAGAGACATGATGTATAGTGTTATACAGAGACATGATGTATAATGTTATACAGAGACATGATGTATAGTGTAATACAGAGACATGATGTATAGTGTTATACAGAGACATGATGTATAGTGTTATACAGAGACATGATGTATAGTGTTATATAGAGACATGATGTATAGTGTTATACAGAGACATGATGTATAGTGTAATACAGAGACATGATGTATAGTGTAATACAGAGACATGATGTATAATGTTATACAGAGACATGATGTATAGTGTTATACAGAGACATGATGTATAGTGTTATACAGAGACATGATGTATAATGCTATACAGAGACATGATGTATAGTGTTATACAGAGACATGATGTATAGTGTTATACAGAGACATGATGTATAGTGTTATACAGAGACATGATGTATAGTGTTATACAGAGACAGACATGATGTATAGTGTTATACAGAGACATGATGTATAATGTTATTCAGAGACATGATGTATAATGTTATACAGAGACATGATGTATAATGTTATACAGAGACATGATGTATAGTGTTATACAGACACATGATGTATAGTGTTATACAGAGACATGATGTATAGTGTTATACAGAGACAGACATGATGTATAGTGTTATACAGAGACATGATGTATAGTGTTATACAGAGACATGATGTATAGTGTAATACAGAGACATGATGTATAGTGTTATACAGAGACATGATGTATAGTGTTATACAGGGACATGATGTATAGTGTTATACAGAGACATGATGTATAGTGTGATACAGAGACATGATGTATAGTGTTATACAGAGACATGATGTATAATGTAATACAGAGACAGACATGATGTATAGTGTTATACAGAGACATGATGTATAATGTTTTACAGAGACATGATATATAGTGTTATACAGAGACATGATGTATAGTGTTATACAGAGACAGACATGATGTATAGTGTTATACAGAGACATGATGTATAGTGTTATACAGAGACATGATGTATTGTGTTATATAGAGACATGATGTATAATGTTATACAGAGACAGACATGATGTATAGTGTTATACAGAGACATGATGTATAGTGTTATACAGAGACATGATGTATAGTGTTATACAGAGACATGATGTATAGTGTTATACAGAGACATGATGTACAGTGTTATACAGATACATGATGTATAGTGTTATACAGAGACATGATGTATAGTGTTATACAGAGACATGATGTTATAGTGTAATACAGAGACATGATGTATAGTGTTATACAGAGACATGATGTATAGTGTTATATAGAGACATGATGTATAATGTTATACAGAGACAGACATGATGTATAGTGTTATACAGAGACAGACATGATGTATAGTGTTATACAGAGACATGATGTATAGTGTTATACAGAGACATGATGTATAATGTTATACAGAGACATGATGTATAGTGTTATACAGAGACATGATGTATAGTGTTATACAGAGACATGATGTATAGTGTTATACAGAGACATGATGTATAATGTTATACAGAGACAGACATGATGTATAGTGTTATACAGAGACATGATGTATAATGTTTTACAGAGACATGATATATAGTGTTATACAGAGACATGATGTATAGTGTTATACAGAGACAGACATGATGTATAGTGTTATACAGAGACATGATGTATAGTGTTATACAGAGACATGATGTATTGTGTTATATAGAGACATGATGTATAATGTTATACAGAGACATGATGTATAGTATTATACAGAGACAGACATGATGTATAGTGTAATACAGAGACATGATGTATAGTGTTATACAGAGACATGATGTATAGTGTTATACAGAGACATGATGTATAGTGTTATACAGAGACATGATGTATAATGTTATACAGAGACATGATGTATAGTGTTATACAGAGACATGATGTATAGTGTTATACAGAGACATGATGTATAGTGTTATACAGAGACATGATGTATAATGTTATACAGAGACAGACATGATGTATAGTGTTATACAAAGACATGATGTACAGTGTTATATGGAGACGGACAAGCTACACTGTATATAGGGTCATATGGAGTGACACAGATTGTGACTTTTTTCTCTTGGATTAGGAAATATGATATTGATTGATAAAAGGTGAAGATAACGAACAGTGATCAATTTCACAACTCCCATAAGCAATACAAAATAGAGAGTTAGGCAAACTATCAATAGCTTCAAATGCCGTCCACGTATGGATTTGCAATAATTTAGTTTTAGTTTGCAATAACTGTATCGTTGGAGAAAATCCATAGTTTCTAAGGATACCGGAAATGTTCGACAAACTTATTTACAGCATGAACTCGATAAGATAAACATGCACAAAAGGGATTTTTAAAAATGAAAAAAGAATCAGTGTACCATGTAACTTATGAACAATATCAAAATCTATCAGGTCACCGAGAGATCGAACATTCAAAACACTTCTTATACTTGATCACTAGTTAATACACAAGGTGGTTATATTTGGAACACATTTTAGGTTTAAAAGACGTGCTATGGATCGCCTTTCTTATCTTTGTTTACATCACCTTTTAGATTACAAATTTAATGACGTTTTAGTGTTGGTCAGAATTCAGAAGACATTAAGACTAGGTCCATA